>NC_041388.1:467098349-467111689 GCF_002162155.2 Triticum dicoccoides | reverse complement strand
GGCGGGGCGGGCGGCTTGCGGCGCGGCTTCGGGGCTCCAGGGGGGCCCTGGTCAGCTTATAAGAGGGGGGTGCTGGCTTGGGGAAGGGGGCGGGGTGGCGTGGCCGACTCGGCCATGGCGAGCGGCGGCGGCGGTCGCGGTCTCCGGGTGGGAGACGGCGGCGCGGGGAGGCGGGCCGGCGGACTGGCTCGGCCGGGCCTCGACCCAGTTGGGCGCTGCAATTTTTTTAAATAATTTCGCTGGAACTTAAATAAATCCTAGAAAATAAAATAAAAAAATAAAAATGCCAAAACAAATTTTCACTGTCTAAATAAAATATTTAGAACAAGATGAACATTTTCTTAGCCCTAAAATGAAGTTTTGAAATACATGCATTTTTTTCTAATTCAAATAAAATAGCAATAAACTCCGGATAAAATCAAATATTTGATTTTAATATTTTTCCTCCAATATTTCATTTATTTTGTAGAAGTCATATTATCTCCTCTCATATATTTTAATATGAAATATTTTTGGAGAGAAAAATAATTAAAACCAAAATCCTTGTTTCAATATTTGATAAAATTCAAATATGAAAACAAAGAAATCCCCAACTCTCTCTGAGGGTCCTTGAGTTGCTTAGGTTTTCGAGGATCGAGAAACGAAATGCAATAAAATATGATATGCATGAATGATCTATGTATAACATTCCAAATTGAAAATTTGGGATGTTACAAACCTACCCCCCTGAAGATGAATCTCGCCCTCGAGATTCGGGTTGGCTAGAGAGTAGGTGTGGGTGGTCTTTACGAAGATCATCCTCTCGTTCCCAGGTGGCTTCATCCTTGGTATGGTGGCTCCACTGAACTTGGCAAAACTGGATAACCTTGCTCCGGGTGACTCGGCTGGCAAATTCAATAATCCTGACTGGCTTTTCCTCATAGGTCAAATCACTGTCCAACTGAATTGCCTCCAAGGGTACTGTATCTCTTAAAGGTATATCGGCCATCTCAGCATGACAATTCTTTAGCTGTGAAACATGAAATACATCATGAACTCCTGACAGTCCTTCAGGTAAGTCCAACTTGTAGGCAACTTCTCCCATATGTTCCAAAATTCGATACGGTCCTACAAATCTCGGGGCTAACTTTCCCTTAACTCCAAAACGTTTCACTCCTCGTAGGGGTGACACTCGCAGATATGCTCTATCTCCAATTTCATAGGTTATTTCCTTGCGTTTCGAATCTGCATAACTCTTATGTCTGGACTGAGCTACCTTCAGTCTATCTCGGATCAACTTAACCTTTTCTTCAGACTCCTTGATCAAATCTGGTCCAAACAACTGTCGGTCTCCAACTTCATCCCACAACAACGTTGTTCTGCACCTTCGTCCATACAGGGCTTCGAACGGTGCCATTTTCAAACTGGCTTGGTAGCTATTGTTGTATGAGAACTCTGCGTAGGGCAAATTGTCATCCCAACTATATCCATAATCTAGCGCACAGGCTCTCAACATGTCCTCCAGAATCTGGTTCATTCTCTCGGCCTGTCCATCTGTCTGTGGGTGGAATGACGTACTAAACTCCAACCTTGTCCCCAAAGTTTGGTGCAGCTGATGCCAAAACTTTCAAGTAAACTGTGTTCCTCTATCTGATACGATGGTCCTCGGAACTCCATGCAGATATATGATCCTGGTCATATATATCTTGGCCAACTTTGCACTTGTATAGGTGGTTTTCACTGGGATAAAGTGATCTACTTTGGTCATGCGATCAACTACTACCCATATAGAATCATATCCTGATTTGGTCCTGGGCAATCCGGTAATGAAATCCATGCCAAGTTTATCCCACCTCCTTTCGGGTATCGGCATAGGCTGTAACAATCATGCTGGCTTTTGATGCTCAGCCTTCACTCTCTGACATACATCACATACGGCTACATACTCGGCAATATCCTTCTTCATACCAGTCCACCCGAAATGTTCCTTCAAATCCAAATACATCTTGGTGTTTCCGGGGTGTATCGAGTATGGCGAGTCATGAGCCTCCTGAAGTATTAACTTCCTAATCTCTGTGTTATTGGGCACATAAACACGGTCCTCAAACCATAAGGTGTCGTGATCATCCTCACGAAAACCTTTGGCCTTTCCTTCGCTCATTCTCTCTTTTATCTTGGCAATCTCTTTGTCATCCGTCTGAGCTTCTCGAATCTTTCCTAACAATGTAAACTGAACCTCCATTGTTGCAACAAAACCTCTAGGAACAATCTCCAATCGAAGTTCCCTGAGATCCTCTGCTAACTCCGTTGGCAATCCCGTGCTCACTAGGGTATTAGCATAACTCTTCCGACTCAAAGCGTCGGATACGACATTGGCCTTGCCTGGATGATAGTGAAGCTTCATGTCATAATCCTTTATAAGCTCCAACCATCTCCTCTGCTTAAGGTCCAACTCCTTCCGTGTGAAAATGTACTTCAAACTCTTAGGATCCGTGTACACATCACAACGATTTCCAATAAGGTAATGTCTCCAAGTCTTCAACGCATGCACTACGGCAGCCAACTCCAAATCATGTGTGGCATAATTCAACTCGTGTGGTTTCAGTTGTCGTGAGGCATACGAAACAACTCTTCCGTCCTGCATAAGCACACTTCCAAGTCCTAGGCGAGAGTCATCGCAATACACTTGAAACTCCTTACGTATGTCCGGCAGAATCAGCACTAGGGTTGTGGTCAAAAGTTTCTTTAACTCCTGAAAACCCGCCTCACATTCTTCTGTCCATTTAAATTTGGTATCCTTCTTCAATAACTCCGTCATTGGGTTCGCCATTTTGGAAAAATTCTCTATGAATTTCCGATAGTATCCTGCGAGTCCAAGAAAACTGCGGATCTCGCTAACTGAAGTGGGTGCCAACCATTCAGTGACTGACTGAACCTTGGTGGGATCTACTGCTACACCTTCTCCTGATATAACATGTCCAAGGAATCCGACTTCCTTCAACCAAAACTCACATTTGCTGAACTTGGCATACAACTGGTGTTCCCTAAGTTTCTCGAGAACTAAGCGCAAATGCTCTTCGTGCTCCTCCTCATTCTTCGAGTATACCATTATATCATCAATGGACACCACAACAAACTTATCCAAATATTCCATGAACACCTTGTTCATCATGCTCATGAAATACCCAGGGGTGTTAGTTAGTCCAAACGACATGACCGTATATTCATACAACCCGTACCGTGTGGTGAATGTTGTCTTTGGTATGTCCTTCTCTCGTATCTTCAGCTGGTGATATCCAGATCGCAGATCGATCTTTGAAAACACCTTGGCTCCTTGCAGCTGGTCAAACAAATCATTGATCATCGGCAGTGGGTATTTGTTCTTGATCGTCACCTCATTTAACGCGCGATAATCAACAACCATTCTTAGAGACTTATCCTTCTTCTCGACCAAAAGCACTGGGGCTTCCCATGGTGAGGAACTCCATCGAATGTAACCTTTCTCCAATAACTCCTTGAATTGCTTCTTAATCTCCTCCAGATCATTTGCAGGTATCCGATATGGTCGATTTGATATTGGCCCGGTGCCTGGCAACAGTTCTATCAAAAACTCGATATCTTGATCCGGTGGCATGCCTGGTAATTCCTCTGGAAAAACATCCGGGTAATCCTTCACTACAGGCACTTCCTCCTGAACAACTCCCGTGAGGGTATTCACTTGGCTACTCCTTGGCGCATGCCTAGATACATACTTAATCCTTTTTCCCTTAGGGGTGGTGAGACAAATTGACTTACTCACACAGTCAATGCTTCCTCCAAACTTTGACATCCATTCCATGCCTAATATCACATCCAATCCTTGTGACTCCAAGATTATTAGGTCGGACGGAAAAACATGGCTACCAATGGTTAAGGATATCTGGTCGCACCATCGACTAGCCATATACTCTGCTCCGGGTGAACTCACTAACAGAGGGGTCCTAAGGTTTTGGGTTGGTAGTTTAAACTTATCCACGAATTCCCTTGATATGTATGAATGCGATGCACCAGTATCAAAAAGAACAAGGGCAGTAAAAGACTTAACCAAAAACTTACCTATAGTCGCGTCTGGCTCATCTTAAACCTCCTCCACGTTGACGTGGTTCACTTGTCCTTTGTTGAATGGATTGGGCTTCTTTCCAGCGTGTGACGCCCCAAGACCGGAGCTTCAGATGCCTTCTAGGGTTTCCGGGTTTCGCCGTGTGTTTCATTTGTGCCTGCTCTTTTATTTTTTTTCATTGCATCATCTCATCATGCCATCTTCTCATAAATCTTTTGCAACTCAACTAAATAATTGGCATGGATCTTTGATCCATTTAAACCGAGGGAATTCACATGGTGATTCTCTTTATAACATATCCTCCCGATATTAGGGAGCTATATTAAATATTCTATTTGTTGGAATTCACCGGAACACACTTGCAAAAAAAATCTCAATGCCTTTGTTATCACAACTCTTGGCCTCTAACTTTGCTATTTATTCTTTCATCATATTCCGAGGTTCCTCCAAAAATCCGAACATTTTTGGATACTCCTAAAACCTCGTCCTAGTTCAAATCTTTTGAATTAAATTTAAATGAGTTTGATTTAAACTCTTCTATTTCGCGTGAAACTTCTTTTCTTGGACTAAGTATAATTCTTAGACTCAGTAGGAGAAGTTTCAGCATTTTCTAAAACCCCTAGCTATTTCTTTCCTTCCTTTTTCCTCCTGTCTACTTTTCTGTTAATGAGAAATAGCAAAAGGTTGGCCTTTTTGATCCGAAGCGGCAACTGGCCAGCCCATCTGTAGGCCCAGCCGAACCCCCTCCTAATCCCTCTCTAAGGCCCAGCCCGCACCGGCTCCAACCCTAACCCTGGCTCCCTCTCCCCTCGTCCGATCTCTCCCGTTTCCCCTCGCTGCGCCGCCAGGAGAGCCGCGGCTCGATCCATCTCTCCCTCCTCTCATTCTCTTCCTCACGCGCCAGGCAGAAGCCCCACGCTCGACCCCATCTCCTCGATCTCCCTCACTCCCACATCTCCTTCCCCTGCTCGTGTGCCAGAGAGGAGCGAGAGCCTCTCGCTCGATCCCGCACGCAGGAGGCGTGCGCCGATCCCCACCATCGCCAGCGCGCCCTGTCGCCCGGTCGCTGGACCTCGCCTGGTCCTCCTCCACCACCACCGCTGGCCTGCTTCCTCTCCTACAACCTCATCCCCGACGCCAGCCAGAGCCCCCGCCACCACCTTGCTCCGTCGCCCGCCTTCCTCGCGAACCGCCGCTTCAGGCCGCCGGTCGTGGAGACCACCGCGACCAGGGGGAGCTCCCCGCTCCAGCGTGCTCCTCCCTCTCCTCAGACGCATCGCCGGCCAACCTTCGCTGGAGCACGCGCCTGAGTCGGCTCGACCCGCGTCCTCGCCTACAGCGCCTCAAGCTCCCTGCGCTCGATCCCCCGCATCCTCTGCTCGCGAGCCTCGCCCGTTTGCCTCCGTCCTCAACCACGTCGGCCACCGGAGCCGTTGCCGGCTACCACCCGTCGTAGCTCCATGCTGCCTGCGCTGCTTCCCCTCCTCGTGACTAGGCAGAGCAGCTTCACCGCTGGCCGAAGTCCCGCAGGAGCAGGAGTTCGTGTCATCTCTGTCGTCCAGTGTCGCCTTCCGCCTTCCTCTCGTCCAGTGTCGCCTTCCGCCTTCCTCTCCTGCACCTCGTGCCCGCCAAGTTCCAGGAAACCCAAGTATGACCTCGTGTACGTCTACGTGATGAGCCGCCAAGTTCCACGAAGCTCCAAGTTCGACTACATTGTGAGACGAAGAACGCCAAGTACCTCTCCGTAAACGAACATGCACCACTACGCCCGGAGGCCTCGGATCCGTCAAGTCCAACAACGTTTGTGCTCAACTACCCACGACCCCGAACATCTACGGAAACGGGTACTACTATCGTCGCGAGAACAACTACATCCCGTCAAACTCGTTCCGCCCCGAAAACGCACGCTTCGAAGGTATAACCACCGAGACGACGCCTGTGAACGAATGTGGTGTGATGTATGAGATACTCGTGGTTGCACCGCGTCCGAGTTGTTCTTTGTGAGTTCCTCGTTGCCTTGGCGTCGGCATGTGGGAACCCGGTATCCGGGATCACCCCACCGTCCTTGCATGACACGCTTCCGTCACTTTTCCTTTTGCACCTGTATCTCCATGAGCTACCGGAACCGAGATGTTGCCGTGGCATCATTTTCGGATTCGTTGTCATGGCACTCCTTTCGTTTCCGCCACTTTGACAAATGCTTCATAATATGCTCATGCCAACATTTTCATAAAATTGCATAAACTTGAACATGGCATCCGCATCATGTTAACAACATTAAGATAGTTTAAATTGTTGTTTGCATTAATTTGCTAAATGCATATGGGGATTTTCTGAATTTGTTGTTTGTTATATCCGGCCCCATTTAAATTGTTTAGATAGTATAGTTTTGTTATGCTTCACCATCTTGCCATGTTAATCAATATTTAATATTGTTGGGTACATAAACGAGATTGAATTAAATAAAGGATTGTGGTGTTTTGTCAATATGCATCCCATGCATATTGAGCTCCACTTAATTTGTAGTTTTTGCTTGTGCATTTTTTGCCATGCCATGCCTCATTAAATCGAACATGCATCATACTTGGTTATGCATCATGCCATGTTTATGTGATGGTTGTTTACCATGTTGTTTGCTTCTTTCCGATGTTGTTTCTTCGGGTTAGTTTCGTTAACAACGCGTTTGTGAGGATTCGTTCGATTACGTCCGCTTGTCTTCTTCATGGACGTGTTCTTCTTCCTTGCGGGATTTCAGGCAAGATGACCATACCCTCAAAATCACTTCTATCTTTGCTTGCTAGTTGCTCGCTCTTTTGCTATGCCTATGCTACGATACCTACCACTTGCTTATCATGCCTCCCATATTGCCATGTCAAACCTCTAACCCACCTTGTCCTAGCAAACCATTGTTTGGCTATGTAACCGCTTTGCTCAGCCCCTTTTGTAGTGTTGTTAGTTGCAGGTGATGATTGGAGTTTGTTCCATGTTGGAACATGGATATTTGTTGGGATATCACAATATCTCTTATTTAATTAATGCATTTATATACTTGGTAAAGGTTGGAAGGCTCGGCCTTATGCCTGGTGTTTTGTTCCACTCTTGTCGCCCTAGTTTCCGTCATACCGGTGTTATGTTCCTTGATTTTGCGTTCCTTACACGGTTGGGTTATAATGGGAACCCCTTGACAGTTCGCCTTGAATAAAGCTCCTCCAGCAAGGCCCAACATTGGTTTTACCATTTGCCATCTAGCCTTTTCTTTCCATTGGGTCGGCCAACCCAAGGGTCATCTTTATTTTAACCCCCCTGGGCCAGTGCTTCTCTAAGTGTTGGTCCAACCTGAGCGATGTCCGGCGCCCCCTGGGCAACCAGGGTTTATGCCAACCCGACATCTTGCTCATCCGGTGTGCCCTGAGAACGAGATATGTGCAGCTCCTATCGGGATTTGTCGGCACATCTGGGTGGCTTTGCTAGTCTTGTTTTACCATTGTCGAAATGTCTTGTAACCGGGATTCCGAGCCTAATCGGGTCTTCCTGGGAGAAGGAATTTCCTTTGTTGACCGTAAGAGCTTGTGATGGGCTAAGTTGGGACACCCTTGCAGGGATTTGAACTTTCGAAAGCCGTGCCCGCGGTTATGGGCAGATGGGAATTTGTTAATGTCCGATTGTAGAAAACCTAAAACTTATCTTAATTAAAATGCATCAACCGCGTGTGTAGCCATGATTGTCTCTTCTCGGTAGGGTCCGGGAAGTGAACACGGTGTTGGAGTAATGCTTGAACATAAGTAGTCTAGGATCACTTCTTGATCATAGATTCTCGAACGTGCTTTTGCCTTCTCTTCTCGCTGTCAATTGTGTATGTTTAGCCACTATGTATGCTAGTGCTTGCTGCAGCTCCACCTCATACCTTTTACCTTACCCATAAGCTTAAATAGTCTTGATCACGAGGTTGTGAGATTGCTGAGTCCCCGTGACTCACAGATACTTCCAAAACCAGTTTGCAAGTGACGATGATAGCTTGCAAGTGACGCAACCGAGCTTAGGAGGAGCTCGATGAAGATCTTGTTCATTGTGTTGTTTCATTTCAGTTGATCAGTAGTGGAGCCCAGTTGGGGCGATCGGGGATCTGTAACATTAGGGGTAGTCTTCTTTTATTCTAGTTCCATAGTCGGACCTTGTTTGTATCTGGATGATGTAATGTTATATTCATGTATTGTGTGAAGTGGCGATTGTAAGCCAACTATGTATCCCTTTCCTTATTCATTACATGGGTTGTGTGAAGATTACCTCTCTTGCGACATTGCCTTGAATGCGGTTATGCCTCTAAGTCGTGCTCCGACACGTGGGAGATATAGCTGCATCGAGGGTGTAACAAGTTGGTAATCAGAGTCTTCCCCGACTCAGGGTGTAACAAGTTGCTTGATCGAATCGTTGGCGTTGTTGAGTCTAGAAAAATGTTTTGAGTCTTATAGGATTATATATATCGGAGAGTAGGATTCTTTTTACTCCCTAGTCCCTTCATCGCTCTGGTGAGGCATCCTGACGTAGAGTTTTGACTCTTCTCTTCTCAAATTTCACTAAATTTTTTTTATGATTACGCGGGTATCTTGGAATCGTTTCGATGGTTTTGTGACGAGAACATTGTTCTTGGTGCCTCCTGACATTTAGGGGTTGTGGCAGTGTCCCGGGGAGTTGAGCTCCGAGGTGTCGTCGTCACAATTTTATCGTTGCAGTTCTGGAATACCTGAGTTTCGCCGACATCGAAAATCTCTTTTATGCAGTTGTTGGTGAGATAACCTTGACGCCACCCAGTACTGGGGCAGGAGTTTGGGAGTATTGCCATAACTCGTATAACGGATGCTTTTCGAAGGTTGAGGTAAATGATTTCCGAAGGTTTCTTGGTTATGTGTTGAAGGATGGATACAGCTGGATGTAGGATTTGCTAGTTTTGGGTGAGATATTATGCTTCCCCTGTATCCCCAACACCTGATTGCATAATCGGAAAGTTTCGGGAGTTTATAAGTGGGAATTCAAGTAGCTCTTAGGATATCTTTCCGATAGATGTATGATATGAAATTGGGGTTCGACGTCTAGTGGTCTGCCTATCCACGGTTGGTTTTACAGTGGTCTCGTTGTGTTTTAAAGAGTCCTTGGCTATTCTGACTCGAGGACGCTTCGTATGTCATGTCCACTGCCTTGTACATGATGGTGTTGTATGATCAAGACCGTGTAGGCCCCACCACGAAAACTTCGGACGAAATCTCTATCATATGTTTGTTCCGGCTTATTTTGCAAGCCAATCCTTTGTTTTGTTTTGAGTTGTGGTATTCGAGTTGCTTCGAAGTCAAATGTTGATTCCATACCTTTCCTAAGCGGTGTTCTCATACTCCTATGTGGATACCAATCCTTCATGATAGTCGAGATTGTCATGGCAACCCTTCTCAACCAGCGTATTTCTCTTCAAGTGGATCCGTTCATTTTCAACATCCGCAAGATTCAATTATCAGTTCTTTTCAACGGTGTTTGTTTCATTCGTCCCAAATTGTCTTTGCTTTACCCACCCTCCCACCCTGTTTCTTCAAGGACTCAGATTTCTTTATCAAGTATCCATCTTTTTGATGTGAAGTCTCTCCATTTAATTCCTTCTCGAAGTGTTCATCAAGATTCCTTTCAGAGGAGCTCATGCATTCTTCATCTTGCAATACCGGAGTGAAATTCTTTCACGCATATCTTTTGAGGTGGTGTTATGTCATTCTTGATAATTTCCCTTCGTGTTTCATGATTCACAAGTTTTTCAAGAGTGGCATATCTAAAAAATCTATCATTTTCTCTTTGTTCAAGACATCTTTTCAATCCATCAATCTCTTCGTTGGAGTTATCTTGTGTCATATTTCACCTAAAGCTTTTCCTAAGGATTGTTGCTATTTATGGTGCTTATAAATGACCCAAGTTCTTCGTTTATCCTACCGGTGAGATAAGCTTCTCATCTCCTTGTTGATATCAATCCAATCTATTGGTTCCGTTAGTGGCAGAATTTCACCTCATAGTTTTGAGATGTTTTCCATAAGCCCACTACAAACTTATTTGTGTCGTTGTTGGTTTTTCCCAACAACTCTGTTTTAACCTTCTTGGAAGGGTGCCTTCCAAGATCATTTGTGGCAGAAGTTGTCATTTTCTTCTCAATTCCTTCTTTTTCAATTATCTATCTTCTATTTCTTCCTTCCGGAGGCATTGTGATGTTGCTCTCTTCAACCCATCTTCTTGTTTTGTCAGGATCGTGTTCTTTTCGTGCTTATCCATTTAACCGGAGTGTTGTGCCTCTGCTCAAGTTCTTTTCATCTTATCAAGTCTTTCATATCTTTTCAACCGGAGTGCTGCCCGAATTTGTTCTTCTGTGTTCCTTTTTCCTAACGGAGTGTCTTCAACTTCGTTCATCTCCGTTGTATTCTTTTTCTCAAAGTTGTTCAACCTTTCAAGGTTCTTTGGTTTCACTCGTTTGTCAAAGAAGCAACTTAGTTTTACCTCTTCTCTTTCTCTTCCGTTTTCCCTCCGGTGTCATTCTAGATCTCGGGACGAGATCCTCTCGTAGTGATGGAGTGTTGTGACGCCCCAAGACCGGAGCTTCAGATGCCTTCCAGGGTTTCCTTGTTTCGCCGTGTGTTTCATTTGTGCCTGTTTTTTATTTTTATTTTCATTGCATCATGTCATCATGCCATCTTCTCATAAATCTTTTGCAACTCAACTAAATAAATGGCATGGATCTTTGATCCATTTAAACCAAGGGAATTCACATGGTGATCCTCTTTATAACATATCCTCCCGATATTAGGGAGCTACATTAAATATTCTATTTGTTGGAATTCACCGGAACACACTTGCAAAATAAATCTCAATGCCTTTGTTATCACAACTCTTGGCCTCTAACTTTGCAACCCACCTTGTCCTAGCAAACCATTGTTTGGCTATGTTACCGCTTTGCTCAGCCCCTTTTGTAGCGTTGTTAGTTGCAGGTGAAGATTGGAGTTTGTTCCATGTTGGAACATGGATATTTGTTGGGATATCACAATATCTCTTATTTAATTAATGCATCTATATACTTGGTAAAGGATGGAAGGCTCGGACTTATGCCTGGTGTTTTGTTCCACTCTTGCCGCCCTAGTTTCCGTCATATCGGTGTTATGTTCCTTGATTTTGCGTTCCTTACACGGTTGGGTTATAATGGGAACCCCTTGACAGTTCGCCTTGAATAAAACTCCTCCAGCAAGGCTTAACATTGGTTTTACCATTTGCCACCTAGCCTTTTCTTTCCATTGGGTCGGCCAGCCCAAGGGTCATCTTTATTTTAACCCCCCCCGGGCCAGTGCTTCTCTAAGTGTTGGTCCAACCTGAGCGATGTCCGGCGCCCCCTGGGCAACCAGGGTTTATGCCAACCCGACGTCTTGCTCATCCGGTGTGCCCTGAGAACGAGATATGTGCAGCTCCTATCAGGATTTGTCGGCACATCTGGGTGGCTTTGATGGTCTTGTTTTACCATTCTCGAAATGTCTTGTAACCGGGATTCCGAGCCTGATCGGGTCTTCCTACACTAACCATTTGCCGGCACATCTTGTAGCGACCCGACCTCAAACGGTTAAGTCTCTGTGCTTCAGTGTCATCCCTGGATCGGTAATGCTGACACACATAGTACTCGAGGATTTATAACAGAGTAGCAATCACACACTTATTACATCGAATATCTCAAAAGAGAACTTATTACAATAGATATGTCTTAAGGCCATCTAATATGATAACAGCGGAAGGCTTGGAAGATAAAGTAGTTAACAATCCCAACAATATTATTTAATAGTGATGAGATACTTAGGATACTCCAAGTACTAGATACTCAAGATGTCCATAACCGGGGACACGGCTAACCATGATTAGTTTATACACTCTGCAGAGGTTTGCGCACTTTTCCCCACAAGACTCGATCTCCTCTGTTGGATTTCTCGCATTACATGGTGTTTGAGAAACGGATGACCGAGACACAATCTTTCAGAAGCATCAACTCCTTACTCCGGGCAAACCATACCAACCTACATCCCTCTACCTACTGATCCACCTATAGCCGATAATAGCTTGCGGCTGCACACAGAAGTTTATAGCATGAAAATATCTCAGTTCCCTTTGAGCCTGGGTGGCGGACCATAGGATTATCACAAGGGTACTCCGGAATATCCTAGGACAACATTGGATTCCTCAGGTGCCCAACAAACAATCCACCCAGATGTGTATTCAAGTTGCCACCTTAAGTTGAACCATTAATTAACAATCTCACATCTGTCATCGATTTCACTCACCCAAACCACGTCTACGAGCATATCATAGCAATATAAGCAATACGTAGAAGTAACTCCCAAGGTTTGAATATAACAGGGCAATAGGTTCTACCTCATCAACTACTTCCCAACCCACATGTTAATCACATCCTAATCATGAAATGTTTGAGGATTGGAACTAATGCAGAAAAATTGGGTGATAAAGGGGTATGATCAAAGTGTTACTTGCCTTGCTGATGATCCGCAAAACCTAGGGACTCGTAGTAGCACGCTTCGCACTCCGGGTGTCCTATCGCGAACAAACAATAGCATACATAAGCAATCAAACAAAGAAACACGGGTAAATCTCAAATAAGAAGATCTAACCAGAAAGTTCAACTTAAGAACTCCGGGTTGCGAAAAGAATCAAATCAAACGGAGCAACGAAACTCAAACTGCGAAAGAAACAAGATCCGTTTACTAATCTGGACTAAGGTCAAATTTTACAGTACCAAAATCTTTTTCAAGTTGATTAAACAGAAATAGGTTTTCGAGATGAAGGTCTAGGCGCTTGAATCGCCTGATTCCGATAAACGAGCGAAAAGATAAACTAAAACGAAAATCAGATCAGAAATCGCGATTGAAAATAATCGCGGAAAATACAAGAAAAAAGAAAACTGACGAACAGGCTAACGAACGAACGTTCGTTGTCTATTACTAACGAGCGAAAGCCGTTTGTTAAAACGAACGTACGGACGAACGTCCGCAAAGTAACTAAACTGAGAAAAACCGGCGAACCGATCTAAAAAAACAAACTAGTGTTTCTAAAAAACCAGATTGGTTTTCTAGAGAAAACCGGCGGCGGCGGCTACCTAGTCGGATCCTGCGGGGTGCGGCGAGGCGAGGCAGCATGGGGCGGCGGGGTGCGGCGTGCGGCGGCGGCGCAAGGCGGCGGGGCGGGCGGCATG
>NC_041388.1:467095463-467098090 GCF_002162155.2 Triticum dicoccoides | reverse complement strand
CGGGGCTCCAGGGGGGTCGGCTTATAAGAGGGGGGGTGGTGGCTTGGGGAAGGGGGCGGGGTGGCGTGGCCGACTCGGCCACGGCGAGCGGCGGCAGCGGTCGCGGTCTCCGGGTGGGAGAGGGCGGCGCGGGGAGGCGGGCCGGCGGCCTGGCTCGGTTGGGCCTCGGCCCAGTCGGGCGCTGCGATTTTTTTAAAATAATTTCGCCGGAAATTAAATAAATCCTAGAAAATAAAATAAAAATCTAAAAATGCCAAAACAAATTTTCACCATCTAAATAAAATATTTAGAACAAGACGAACATTTTCTTGGCCCTAAAATGCAGTTTTGGAAAACATGCAATTTTTTCTAATTCAAATAAAATAGCAATAAACTCCGGACAAAATCAAATATTTGATTTTAATATTTTCCTCCAATATTTCATTTATTTTGGAGAAGTCATATTATCTCCTCTCATATATTTTAATATGAAATATTTTCGAAGAGAAAAATAATTAAAACCAAAGTCCTCGTTTCAATATTTGATAAAATTCAAATATGAAAACAAAGAAATCCCCAACTCTCTCCGAGGGTCCTTGAGTTGCTTAGGTTTTCGAGGATCGAGAAATGAAATGCAATAAAATATGATATGCATGAATGATCTATGTATAACATTCCAAATTGAAAATTTGGGATGTTACACAGTGGGACTGAATGAAAGATATGGTTTGAATGAACTTGCGTTTTTCTCTCTTAATGTATAGACTTATCAAACGATTTTCTTTTGAAAAAACGTCAATGGTTTTTAAATATAAAACACTCATCGCAAACATTTTAGTTAGAACACCCATATGCAAACCGACAGCTTTCCCAGGAAGCCAAGGGAAACTGTACTGAGCAGGATTTCTGCATCCCTTCAACGCAAATGGTTGTTTTGCATGACCCGTGTGCAACCACTTACAAACAATTGGGTAAGATTTGCATATCTGTCATTTTGTGTATGTTGCCATTTGTCAAACTGGAAAGATTGACATTTGTTTATCTAGTAACATTGCCATTTGTCAACCTTGTAACACTGTGATTTGTCAAAATATGCAGCTACAAATCACTTGCACTATCTAATTTTTGCAACTAAAATCACTAGCACTATTCATATGGACACCACTAGCAGGCGTGAGTTCATGGACGCATATGCAAATGTACCATTGATTACATACAACAAGTCATCAACCCAGAGCGACAACAAGGATACACGTTGGATTATAGATCAGTTCCAACAAAACATTCTAGTAAAGTTTTTCTCACACAACAAATAACAAAGCGATGAAATGAACTTCAGCTCAACCACTCGTCGGCGTTGGAAATGCTTGCTTCGAACCAGAAGTGATTCTCTGGGAAGGGCCAGCTACTGTCAATCTCGGGATCAACGCAGGACTGATCATCGAGGCTGAAGCGGCCTATGTCAGGACCCATACTGGGATGGTAGGGAAGCATAGTAATGTTCGAGGTATAGATACAATTGCTTCTCATAAATGGTAGTAACGTTGTGTCAACAGTAGCTGGATCGCCTTCCACTATCATTGGATAGTTTTGTCCAAGGAAGAGCAAGTTTCCTCCAAGACTTTCAATACTGAACCAGGGAGAAGGTGTTGGCTCTAGTACACTAGTATCCATCCCGAATACCCTGCAACGGATGTTGGAATAGGTCCGGAGAGTGCGACCATATGAGACAACACATGCTTCCTTAGTAACATCGGTAGTGCCCTGTATACAGACAAGAAGAGGTGATCCATCGGAATAAGTTGCCAGGCGCCACTGAGTATATGGGTCCTACTCGTCCTCATGCTCGTGAATAAATTTTTTAAGTATAGGTGGTGGAATGTTCACAGGACCTTGGAAACACAAGAAGGTTAATTAGTAAAGGGAAACTAGCTAACCCGCATGCATGTGGATGAAACGATTATAATTACGGTCGAAGACAAACATACCGAAGTCATAAGGATTCCATGAAAAACAGTGCCACGAGTGGTGCCAGCAAACACAAGACCGTCGTATTGAATTGCATCACAGTACTCATCCATGTATAGAAACTGATTTTTGAGCAATATCCATCGAGTCGAACATGAAGGATGACAACAAGCTTGTCAAAGATACCGACAACACAAGCATTCCTATCACTACAAAAAAAGACACATTCGTGACATTTTGGGCCGAACGAAATTTTTTTCTGTCATACATATGACAATTCTATGATGATAATTGTGACAAAACCCGGTATCATCAAAGATGTGGTGGGCTCCTACTTCCATGAAAAAAAATCATGACAGAAAATGGGCTTTTCGTCCTGGGCGGGCCGGAGACGCAGCTGCATGACATTCTTTGGGCCGTCCATGATGGAAAAAACCGTGGTAGAAGCGAGGGGGAGGAAAATTTCGGGGAGTTCCCGGTTATGGTGGGAGGTCGGGGGCCGAGCGATGCGCGTTTCTCTCGTACACGTACGCGCGTGTGTGCGAGGCGTTGGCTCTAACTGAACCCGAGCGATTGCACTGCAGGCTACGCGTTACTGAACCCGAGCGATCGATCGATGGCTGTTAACTAAACCCGATCGAGCGATTCCTTCGCTACTGCTGCTAAATGAAGTCGATCGA
>NC_041388.1:467073464-467095110 GCF_002162155.2 Triticum dicoccoides | reverse complement strand
AGGGGTGCCCGTGGAGGGGTGGTTGAACAGGACCCCGTGGTGTGGAGGGCTGGATGAACAGTAGACGGTGGAGGGGTGGTTGAACAGTAGCCGGTGGAGTAGCACGCGGTGGAGGCTGGATGAACAGGAGCCCGTGGAGGCTAAAGGAGGTCGACGGTAGCCCATGGAGGCTGGAGGAGGTCGATGGTGGAGATCAACAGTATCCCGTGGAGTCCCGTTTTGCGGTACGCCACACCCCTCCCGATGAACAGGACCCCCGTTTCGACCGTAGGAGGTCCGTTTCGTCCGTTTTGCGGTACGCCACACCCCTCTCGATCAATAGGACCCCCTTTTCGACCGTAGGAGGTCCATTTCCTCCGTTTTGCGGTACGCCACACCCCTCCCGATCAACAGGACCCCCGTTTCGACCGTAGGAGGTCCGTTCCCTCCGTTTTGCGGTATGCCAGACCCCTCCCGATGAACAGGATCCCGTTCGAACATGGCCGGTCGAACACAAGGCCGTTTCCTCTGTTCTGCGGTACGCCAGGCCTCGTTTCCATCGCCTGTTCCATCCAAGCCCTCCCGATGAACATGACCATGCATTCCGTTCCGACCCAGCCGGTTGGCTCCCACGCGTTTTGTTGCCTCCCGATGAACACGACGCATTCTGTTGCCTCCCCATGAACACGACGCATTCCGTTGCATCCCCATGAACACGAGACGACGCTGTTTCTCCGTTCCGACCCAGCCATGTACACGAGCCCTGGCCGTATGTATGCGCGAGTAGGCGCTCGAGACCCCGCCCGTATGTACACATACGTGGTCGTATTTTCTTTCTTGCACCCTGGCCGCTGTACGTACGTGTACATTCTACGTGCGCGCCTCTACTACGACACGTGCGCGCGTCTACATCCACCATTATATATGTACGTACGCGTTCGTGACCAGAATGACAACGCTATGTACGCTTCGACCAGGTGGGTCCCAACTGTCAGGCACTTCCTAGCGTGCGAAGATGTAGCTGGTGGGTCCCAGCAGTCAGGGGGAAACTTTTTTCGTGAAATACGGTGGCCCGTCCGGTGGGTCCCCGCTGTCAGGTGGAGGAATAATTATTTTGCACGTAATAAGGAGGCACTTCCTTACTGCGGCCATGGACCCAGCTGTCAGCCTCTCCACGTATAGTCCATGTCCGATGGAAGCCGTTCCTTGACCACGTTGACCATGCCACGTCGAGAGCACCAGGGCGGTGGACGACGGCGAGGCCTAGGAAGGGGATGACGCTGAGCTAGGGAAGACGCGGCGGTGAATGCCCACGCGTAGAGGAGTACGAGGGTTCACTGGTTCGCTGCGGTGTGAGGCTGCCGTTTGTTCACTAAGTTGACAAGCCCTGCGTACGCGTCAATTTAGTAGGCCCATAGGTCAGCCTCCCAACCGGTGCGCCCCAGCTGTCAGTGGGAGGATTCATTTTTTTTGCGTAATAAGGAGGCAGTTGATTGCATGCAACCAGGCCAGCGGAGGGAGTAGGGTGGGCTGGGGAAGCCTGCGCGGCATCACAGCGGGCCACAAGAGGAGGGAGCAGGTAGTCCCGCCGACGCTAGTTTAGACGGCTGGAGCAGGAAGATCAGAGATTGAAGAAGCACGTCGGCCGTTGGATGGACATACAACAGTCACTGCTGCTAGAATCATGTGTTCACTGACAAAGCCATGCGTAAACAAGCCATCCTCAAAATATGTGGCGTGTACAGCACATTTGCTATTATTTTTATAATTTTTACTCATTTTCTAATTCATATGGAATTTATTGCAGCCCATTTTCCATTTTTAGAATTGTTGGCCATTTTCTGGTCAGTACCAGGGTCAAAAAATTAACTAAATATGTGGGAAATTTTGAAAAAAACCGCAATTTTTTTGCGCGGGATCGAAATATTCTTAATCCAAAAATTAATAGCCGTACTAAAACAAACTTAAAAATAAATTAGTACTATGTCATGTTAAATCCAATGAAATACGTATAAGATACCAGTGAAGAACAAAAACAAAAAAAGAAACTTATATCCCATTTGTTATAAATTTTTTGGAATTTTCAACCCCTTTTGATATTACTTTTAACAGATATTGACCATACTCTTAAGCCAGGCCGGAATGCATCCCTCCTCGTCTTGAAAGATTTGCAGCCCAGTAATTCGGAGAAAACAAATAGGCCTAGCTTGGGTATTCTTCAAAAAGAAAAACTGGGCTACCTATTTTCCCAAAGAACTGGTGCATGAGCATTTAGCTTTATTTATTTATTTACTTATTTACTTATTTATGTTTAGGGGACCATGAGCATGTACCTGGGCCAGATTCATGTAAGATCCTCCCTTCCAGTTAATTATGGGCTTCTCTATTGGGCCTTCATCAGTGGGCTGCATGTTATCAACAAGTGGAAAATGTGTTCCGTACGAAAAATAGTATGCGCTACGTACGGTACGGGGCACTAAAGGATCGAATCATGCAGCATCTTCCAAAACATTGTGTTTTTCATTCTAACAACACATTTATTCAACCAACAGACGAAATATACTACTGATTGTACATTGAAAATAGCAGCAGCAGCAACCAGGGCTGGGGGTGCAATAGAAGCAGTAAGCAGGCCAGAAGAGTGAAGACCTCCACGAGCATCCACGATCATCCAACTGCCACGACCGTCGACGAGCACCATCCAAGACGTGTTCATGCCGACCTAGTACATACCGTTAATGTAGTTGAGGCTAACGGGGATTGGATCGCAGTCAAGGGGGTTGATGCTCGCCACCCTACGATCGTTATGTTGTGACACACCATTTCTGAAGATCAGGCGGCATCAGCAAGCAAGGAGCTGGCTTAAAAAGCTCCGGCCTGAGGGCTTTGAGTAAATGGTATAGCCCCAACGAGCACGCGGCTAGCGGCATGGTACTCAGATTGTCCACACGCGAAACAATGAGCTTGATTACCTCTGTGGGGAGTGAATTCCAGCCACTCTTTCGGCGGACGTTGCTCGGTTCTGCCATTGTTAGTGCTTGGGTTTCAGACGAGGGGGGGCGCCTTAGCGGGGATGGAAGATTGGACGAGATTATGCGCGGACAAAGATGGAGAAGCGAATATGTGCTGCGGGAAGTGGACAGGTGATGATGACTACAACACGCCGCTTGACTTACGAGACACATACCAGCAGCGTAGGGTCATGTCGATGCCAGACAACTTGCTTGAGTGATCACAGTACTGGTACTCCCTACAGTGCTTTGCCCTAACTTGCTTGAGTAGAGTAGTAGAGTAGGACTCTGCTCTACTACTAGCACCGAAGGAGTTGTATATTCTAATCTAAAATAGTTACAAACTTCAATGCCCGAGCGTGGAACGACTACGAACCGTGCTCAAAGACCGTGTCTACGTGGTGTTTGGACATGGGCGACAACCTCAACGCCAACGGTGCTGCTCCCGTTGCACCGTATGTGTTTCTGTCCTTCCTGTTCAAAATCGTGGTAGAATTCATGATTTATTTTGTGCTTATTCAGATTAAATCTCGTAGTAACTTGCTCATATATTCAACTGGCGCAACGTCCCCTACAGCCACTCTCGTTTCATGGACGGCCCGGTCGATGCCTCCAAGGAGCCCTTCGTCCACTGCTATGAGTGCCCGATGCCGTTTTGTGGCTCGCCGGCGGACATGGTGCATCACCTCACGGATGCGCGCAGCGGTCACTGTTGGCCCTTGGCGGAGAACATCAAGTACGAGGCGTGCTACCCGTTCACCATGCCGGAGTCACTGGAGTATCACCGCCGCCTGCTAGTCTCGGAGGAGGACGGCAGCATCTTCCTCTTGATCATGGGCACCGGCGAGGACCACGCAGGCCGCCGCCCCGTCTCTGTAATGTGCGTCAGGGGCGACGCCGCTGACGCTGACACTGACACGAGGCCGATGTACGGGTGTGTGGTCAGTGTTACTACCCCTCCGGGTCGCGTGGGCAGCGACACCGGCCTCATCGAACGGACTTGGATTCTGGGGAGCTGGGACTGTCCCACCAATGTGGACTTGGAAAACCCATGGCATCCTTTACCGTCGACAGAGTGCACGGGGACTCCAAGGAGGTTCACCTGGACATACGCATTATCAAGTTAAATGTTGATCATTAGTCCTCGCTCAAAGTAATCCGCTGTCTAAGCATGTGGAGACTTCCATGCAGGATCTTGCTTTGGGAGAAAAAATAGGAGAGAAGGATTCATCGCGTTTTACGATACGGAGCCGCCGACAAGCCCTAAAACCTCTCAGGAGGGCTGATCTGGAGTCCGTTCGGGGCTCCAGAGAGGGGAATCCGTCGCCATCGTCATCATCAACCTTCCTCCATCACCAATTTCATCATGCTCACCGCCGTGCGTGAGTAATTCCATCGTAGGCTTGCTGGACAGTGATGGGTTGGATGATATTTATCATGTAATCGAGTTAGTTTTGTTAGGGTTTGATCCCTAGTATCCACTATGTTCTGAGATTGATGTTGCTATGACTTTGCTATGCTTAATGCTTGTCACTAGGGCCCGAGTGCCATGATTTCAGATCTGAACCTATTATGTTTTCATGAATATATGTGAGTTCTTGATCCTATCTTGCAAGTCTATAGTCACCTACTATGTGTTATGATCCGGCAACCCCGAAGTGACAATAATCGGGACCACTCCCGATGATGACCGTAGTTTGAGGAGTTCATGTATTCACTATGTGATAATGCTTTGTTCCGGTACTCTATTAAAAGGAGGCCTTAATATGCCTTAGTTTCCATTAGGACCCCGCTGCCACGGGAGGGTAGGACAAAAGATGTCATGCAAGTTCTTTTCCATAAGCACGTATGACTACATTCGGAATACACGCCTACATTACATTGATGAATTGGAGCTAGTTCTTTGTCACCCTAGGTTATGACTGTTACATGATGAACCGCATCCGACATAATTCTCCATCACCGATCCAATGCCTACGAGCTTTTCACATATTGTTCTCGGTTTATTTACCTTTTCCATTGCTATTGTTACAATCACTACAAAACACCAAAAAAATTACTTTTGCTACAGTTACTTTTGTTACCGTTACCACTACTATCATATTACTTTGCTACTAAATACTTTGCTGCACATACTAAGTTATCCAGGTGTGGTTGAATTGACAACTCAACTACTAATACTTGAAAATATTCTTTGGCTCCCCTTGTGTCGAATCAATAAATTTGGGTTGAATACTCTACCCTCGAAAACTGTTGCGATCCCCTACACTTGTGGGTTATCAAGACTATTTTCTGGCGCCGTTGCCGGGGAGCATGGCTCTATTCTTTGAGTCACTTGGGATTTATATATGCTTATCATTATGAAGAACTTGAAAGATCCAAGAACCAAGATTTATCCCTCAACTACGAGGGGAGGTAAGGAACTGCCATCTAGCTCTGCACTCGATTCACCTTCTGTTTTGAGTAAGCTTGCGACACCTAAACCTGCTTCTGCTATTCGTTCTGATATGTCGCATGTTATTGATGATGCCACTTCTGCTATGCATGATACTTATGAGGAAACTACTTCTATGCTTGATACTACTGTGACACTTGGTGAATTTCTTGATGAACAACTTGCTAGGGTTAGAGAGAATGAAATTATTGAAACTGATAACATTGATGAAAGTGATGATGAAGACTCTCCCCCTAATAAATATGAATCGCCTGTTATTCCCGAGGGTTATGTTTTGGAAAAAGAAGCTGCTCTAGCTATTTTAGCTTGCAAAGATAGATACGAGCTCAAGAGGTTATTAGCTAAATGGAAGTAGCAATCTCTTAATGCTAGAATGAAACCTGGCCCTGCTTTTGCTACTTCACCTATCTGTATTACTGATAAGGATTATGAATTCTCTGTTGATCCTGATATAATTACTTTGGTTGAATCTGATCCTTTTCATGGCTATGAATCTGAAACTGTTGTGGCACATCTTACTAAATTAAATGATATAGCCACCCTATTCACTAATGATGAGAAATCTCGCTACCTTTATATCCTTAAAATATTTCCATTCTCATTAAAGGGTGATGCTAAGATATGGTTTAATTCTCTTGATCCTGGTTGTGTGCGTAGTCCCAAGGATATGATTTATTACTTCTCTGCTAAATATCTCCCTGCTCATAAGAAACAAGCTGCTTTAAGGGATATATACAACTTTGTGCAAATTGAAGAAGAGCGTCTCCCACAAGCTTGGGGAGGCTTCTCAAGTTACTTAATGCTTTTCCTGATCATCCTCTCAAGAAAAATGAAATACTTGATATCTTTTATAATGGACTAACCGACGCTTCCAGAGATTACCTGGATAGTTGTGCTGGTTCTGTTTTCAGGGAAAGAACACTGGATGAAGCTGAAATTCTATTGAATAATATGTTGACAAACGAAAATAATTGGACACTTCCTGAGCCTATTCCTAAACCAACTCCGAAGAAAAGAGGTGTTCTATTTCTTAGTCTTGAAGATATGCAAGAGGCAAAGAAATCTATGAAAGAAAAGGGTATAAAAGCTGAAGATGTTAAGAATTTACCACCTATTTAAGAAATACATGGTCTTAATTTACCGCATGTTGAAGAAACATATGATCTTAATCCATCACCTATTGAAGAAACTCATGGTCGTGATAACCCGACACAGGTAGTAAAGGTAAATTCTCTCTATAGATACGATAAAGCTGAAATCCCTCCTACTAAGGTTGCTAGCCAATGTTTGGATGAATTTGATAAAATTATGGTTAAGCAAGAAGATTTTAATGCTTATTTTGGTAGACAGTTAAAACAAAATGCTTATATGATTGAACACTAGGGTGATTATATGTCTAGAGTTAAAGGTGAACTTAAACTCATTAATAAACATGCTTCTACGGTTACCACTCAAGTAGAACAAGTACTTATGGCTCAAAATGATTTTCTCAATGAATTGAATAGTAAGAATAATGACTATGCTATTAGAGTGGCTACTAGAACCGATAAAATGAATCAGGAACCTTTGTATCCTGAAGGCCACCCTAAGAGAATTGAACAAGATTCTCGGAGAAATAATATTGATGCACCTAGTCCTTCTAAAAATAAGAAAAAGAAAAATGATAGGACTTTGCATGCTTCTAGTGAACCAATTGCGGAACCACCTGAGAATCCAAATGATATCTCTATTTCTGATGCTGAAACACAATCTGGTAATGAACATGAACCTAATGAAAATGTTAATGATAATGTTCATGATGATGCTCAACCTAGCAATGACAATAATATAGAAATTGAACCTGTTGTTGATCTTGACAACCCACAATCAAAGAATCAACGTTATGATAAGAAAGACTTTGTTGCTAGGAAACACGGTAAAGAAAGAGAACCTTGGGTTCAGAAGCCCATGCCTTTTCCTCCTAAGCCATCCAAGAAAAAGGATGATGAGGATTTTGAGCGCTTTGCTGAAATGATTAGACCTATCTTTTTGCGTATGCGATTAACTGATATGCTTAAAATGAATCCTTATGCTAAGTACATGAAAGATATTGTAACAAATAAAAGAAAGATACCGGAAGTTGATATTTCCACCATGCTTGCTAATTATACTTTTAAAGGTGGAATACCAAAGAAACTTGGAGATCCAGGAGTACCTACTATACCATGCTCCATTAAAAGAAACTATGTTAAAACTTCTTTATGTGATCTTGGAGCCGGTGTTAGTGTTATGCCTATCTCTTTATATTGTAGACTTGATTTGAATAAGTTGACACCTACTGAAATATCTTTGCAAATGGCTGATAAATCAACTGCTATACATGTCGGTATTTGTGAGGATGTGCCTGTTGTAGTTGCAAACGTTACTATTTTAACGGACTTTGTTATACTTGATATTCCCGAGGACGATAGTATGTCTATTATTCTTGGAAGACCCTTTTTGAATACTGCAAGGGCTGTTATTGATTGCAACAAAGGCAATGTCACTTTTCATGTTAATGGTAATGAGCATACGGTACACTTTCCGAGGAAACAACCTCAAGCTCATAGTATCAAATCTATTGGAAAAATTCCATCGATTATATTTGGAGGTTTTGAATTTCCTCTTCCTACTGTCAAGAAGAAATATGATATTCTTATTATTGGGGATGTGCATATCCCCGTTGAGGTAACATAGTGTTATTCGAAATTTCTCCGCTTCCATGTTATTCGGAATGAGTTTGTTAACAAGACCTGATCAACCTTGTTAGTGGATTCCTTTTGATGAGCATGAGATGGATGAAACTAGAAGGCACAACCTTCTGTACCCTCTTTCTACTTTCTATTATTTATATTAAATAAAGTAAAAATAGTATTTTTCTGTCTGTTTTCTGATTTATCCATGCAATATAAAAATACCCCAAAAATAAAAGTTCTCCAAATGCCCTGAAATTTAAATATGATTTTTTCTGGAATATTTGAGAATACCTGGCACTGAGAACACAGCAGGGGGCATCCACCTGGCCACGAGGGTGGAGGGCGCGCCCTACCCCCCTAGGCGTGCCCCTTGCCTTGTGGGCCCACGGTGGCCCTCCTCCACTTATTCTTGCACCCACACACTCCTTCCTCCCACAAACACGATTATCCAGCTCAAGCACAAGTTCTAGCTCATTTTGCTGTGATTTTCAATCTCCTTTCTCAAAGCACCTCTCACAAAACTGCTTGGGGAGATTGTTCCTTGGTATGTCTCCTCCATTGGTCCAATTAGTTTTTGTTCTAGTGCTTTATTCATTGCAAATTTATGCTGCCTAGGTGACCATGTTCTTGAGCTTGCATGTCAAATTTGTATGGTTCCAAGTAGTTTTGATGCATGATATAGGCTCTAGGCACTTGTAGGAGTAGTTGCTATCAATTTCGTTGAGTTTGGTCTACTTTTATTTTGAAGTTACTAAAAATCTCAGAATTTTTCAGAAAATAATGAAGAGATTTTTGAGGGGCTCATCGAGCCGGAGCTCGAAGGAAAAGCAAAATGAAAAAGCAGAGAGGCCAAAATATAATTTGCCTCGCACCGCGGAGGTTCGGCCATGTGAATGGCCTTCCGATGATTTCTTGAGAGCGGCCGGGATTTATGATTATTTTTATGAATTGGCTGAGAATGCAGGCCTCACCGCCTTCCTCCACGACCAACGCGAACATTGTCTCTTACTCACCAATATCTTTGTGCAAAACTTTCATTTCCATGCTAGGAGCTCACCACCTACGTTGGAGTTTTATTTATATGATGAGCATAAGGAGATGTCACTTTATGAGTTTTGTCGGGTTTGTTTGATCCCTTTCAAGGGCACAATAGAGGAACCACACCGCGGTGATGTGGATGGGTTTATTGATACCATTACTGTAGGGGAAACGAGGAAGGTTTCCGATGCACGAATCACAAGCATACATTTTCTTGTTTTATGCTACTTTGCAATATTTGCTAGTCGTTGCTTAATTGGTCGCGGAAACTGTGGAAACCTTAGTGTTCCTGGTATTATTATTTTGTTCCACGGTTTATTCTGTGATAACTCTATTAGTATGGGCGGTATATTGCTAAACGGTTAAGTCTAAACCGTACAAAGGGCCCCATCTTTGGAGGCATCTATGCTTCACGCCTAGCTGCACATTTTAACATACTTATTAGGCATTATGAGAAGGAAGAAAAATTGCTGCCCCCTGTTTATTTAGATTATAAGAGTATGGTGGCACATGCTTTTATTGTTAAGAATAGGGAAGGGGAGCTTAAATACAAATTGTTCTTTGATAAACATCATCCTGAGACTATTACCCTGCCTGCTCCTTCCTTGTTTGATTTATCTGCAGGAAAGTACCTTGTTTCGTTAGAGGCTATTCACGCCTACCGGAACCCTACATCAGCCACAGAGCCAGAGTCAGAACCACAAGTTGATCCTCCACGACAGTCCAATTACCAGTGGGATTCGGAGATGATTGCCAACCAGTGGCAATCAGAGTCTTCTTCTTCGCAGTACGACCCCAACTATTACTATGGATATCCACCAGTCCAACCGTGGCCATAGACCAACTTAGTCAAAAAGCCTAAGCTTGGGGGAGTACGTATTTCTCACCGACATTATATTCATGTTCACACACTCATTGCTAGATGTCAGTGCTCATACTTTTTCATTGTATCATCCATGCTAGTTTATTTCCTTTTTATGTTTCTTCTTGTGTGCTTAATAAACCTTAAGAAAAAACAAAAAAAATTAGTTGTAGCTTTTAGCTAGTTTTAATTAAAAATTACATGTTCTTCTTTTTGCTTGTTGGGAGCTTTCCCGTGTAAATAGTTTTATTTCTTTTCTTTTCTTTGGGGGTCGACAGGAGAAGGCCATGATTAAATTGTTGAAGTGGCTCTTATATGCATTATTGTTGATCTGACAAAAGAGCCCATATTGCCTTGTCTTCTCCTGTTTATTGAATGCTTGCAGATTCCAGCTTAGTCTAATGCATGCGCACTATTATTATTATCCACGTCATTCGGTCGTGCAAGTGAAAGGCAATTATGATGATATATGATGGACTGACCGAGATGAGAAAAGCTGGTATGAACTCGACCTCTCTTGTTTTTGTCAATATGATTAGTTCATCGTTCCTGATTCAGCCTATTATGAATAAACATGTTTGCAATGACAACTAGAGATTATAGTTGCTTATGACATGCTTAATTAGCTAGGAGCTTATAATGGTTTACCTTGCATGCCAACATGCTATTAAAATGGTTGTGATGTGGTATGATAGGATGGTATCCTCTTTTGAACGATTCGAGTGGCTTGACTCGGCACATGTTCATGCATGTAGTTGAAACAAAATCAACATAGCCTCTATGATATTTATGTTTATGGTGCATTATATCCTACTCATGCTTGCATTCGGTGTTGATTAATTTTAATGCATGTTCATGATTGTTGTCGCTCTCTAGCTAATCGCTTCCCAGTCTTTTTCTAGCCTTCACCTGTACTAAGCGGGGATACTACATGTGCATCCAACTCCATAAACCCCAAAGTTGTTCCATATGAGTCCACCATACCTACCTATATACGGTATCTACCTGCCGTTCCAAGTAAATTCGTATGTGCCAAACTCTAAACCTTCAAATAAACATTTTGTTTTGTACGCTCGAATAGCTCATGTATCAACTAGGGCTGTCCATATCTTCCATGTTAGGCGGGTTATTCTCAAGAGGAGTGGACTCCGCTCCTCACTCACGAGAAAATGGGTGGTCACCTAGATGCCCAGTCCCATGGTTTATGCAAATCAAATCAAAATAATTGCAAACAAAACTCCCCCTGGTACTCTTGTTAGTTGGAGGCACTCGTTGTTTCGAGCAAGCCATGGATTGATGCTTGTTGGTGGAGGGGGAGTATAAACTTTACCATTCTGTTTGGGAACCGCCTATAATGTGTGTAGCATGGAAGATATCGCCATCTCTTGGTTGTTATGTTGGCAATGAAAGTATACCGCTCAAAATATTATTCATCTCTATTTTAAAACCGAGCTCTGGCACCTCTACAAATCCATGCTTCCCTCTGCGAAGGGCCTGTCTATTTACTTTTATGTTGAGTCATCCTCCTCTTATTAAAAAGCACCCGCTGGAGAGCACCTCTGTCATTTGCATTCATTACTGATTAATTTACATTGAGTATGACTTTACTGGATCTCTTTTACCATGAATTACAATGTCTAGTCAGTCCTTGATCTTTAAAGATGCTCTGCCTTTATGTTTTGCTGTCTCAGAAAGGGCTAGCGAGATACCATCTTGTTATATCATATTATGATTGTTTTGAGAAAGTGTTGTCATCCGAGATTCATTATTATTGCTCGCTAGTTGATTATGCCATTGATATGAGTAAACACGAGACCTGAGAGCTATTGTGAATATGGTTAGTTCATAATCTTTGCTGAAAACTTGAATGCTGGCTTTACATATTTACAACAACAAGAGCAAACAGAGTTTGTAAATTTTTTCTTTATCACTTTCAGTTTGTCAACTGAATTGCTTGAGGACAAGCAAAGGTTTAAGCTTGCGGGAGTTGATACGTCTCCATCGTATCTACTTTTCCAAGCACTTTTGCCCTTGTTTTGGACTCTAACTTGCATGATTTGAATGGAACTAACCCGGACTGACGTTGTTTTCAGCAGAATTACCATGGTATTATTTATGTGTAGAAACAAAAGTTCTCGAAATGACCTGAAACTTCACAAAACGTCTTTTTGGAAATAATAAAAAATCCTTGCAAAAGATGAAGACCAGGGGGACCACACCCTAGCCACGAGGGTGGGGGGCGCACCTGCCCCCTGGGTGCACCCCCCTACCTCGTGGGCCCCCTGGAGCTCCTCCGACCTCAACTCCAACTCTATATATTTTCTTTCGGGGAGAAAAAATAGGAGAGAAGGATTCATCACGTTTTACGATATGGAGCCGCTGCCAAGCCCTAAAACCTCTCGGGAGGGCTGATCTGGAGTCCGTTTGGGGATCCGGAGAGGGGAATCCGTCGCCATCGTCATCATCAACCTTCCTCCATCACCAATTTCATCATGCTCACCGCCGTGCGTGAGTAATTCCATCGTAGGCTTGCTGGACGGTGATGGGTTGGATGAGATTTATCATGTAATCGAGTTAGTTTTGTTAGGGTTTGATCCCTAGTATCCACTATGTTCTGAGATTGATGTTGCTATGACTTTGCTATGCTTAATGCTTGTCACTAGGGCCCGAGTGCCATGATTTCAGATCTGAACCTATTATGTTTTCATGAATATATGTGAGTTCTTGATCCTATCTTGCAAGTCTATAGTCACCTACTATGTGTTATGATCCGGCAACCCCGAAGTGACAATAATCGGGACCACTCCCGGTGATGACCGTAGTTTGATCAGTTCATGTATTCACTATGTGCTAATGTTTGTTCCGGTACTCTATTAAAAGGAGGCCTTAATATCCGTTAGTTTCCATTAGGACCCCGCTGCCACGGGAGGGTAGGACAAAAGATGTCATGCAAGTTCTTTTCCATAAGCACGTATGACTATATTCGGAATACATGCCTACATTACATTGATGAATTGGAGCTAGTTCTTTCTCACCCTAGGTTATGACTGTTACATGATGAACCGCATCCGGCAAAATTCTCCATCACCGATCCAATGCCTACGAGCTTTTCACATATTGTTCTCGGTTTATTTACTTTTTCCATTGCTACTGTTACAATCACTACAAAACACCAAAAATATTACTTTTGCTACCGTTACTTTTGTTATCGTTACCACTACTATCATATTACTTTGCTATTAAATACTTTGCTGCACATACTAAGTTATCCAGGTGTGGTTGAATTGCCAACTCAACTGCTAATACTTGAGAATATTCTTTGGCTCTCCTTGTGTGAATCAATAAATTTGGGTTGAATACTCTACCCTCGAAAACTATTGCGATCCCCTACACTTGTGGGTTATCAACGGACTCTATCAGAGCTGTGTCACGATACGGCCCGATATAGAGGCCCCGCACACCCACATTGCTTCACTGATGAGGTCCTGGATCACGAATTCCCCGAAGGATTCAAGCCCGTGAACATAGAATCATACGATGGAACCATGGACCCAGCGGTGTGGATCGAGGACTTCATTCTCACATCCATATGGCCTGCGGAGATGACCTCCATGCCATAAAATACCTCCCTCTAAAACTCAAAGGGCCAGCTCGGCATTGGCTAAACAGTCTTCCTGAAAATTCCACTGGCAGCTGGGAGGACTTGGAAGAGGCTTTCCTCGATAACTTCCAAGGTACATATGTTCGACCTCCGGACGCTGATGACTTATGCAAGATAGTTCAACAGCCCAGAGAGTCCGCCAGGAAATTCTGGACAAGGTTCTTAACTAAAAAGAACCAAATTGTCGACTGTCCGGACGCCGAAGCACTAGCAGCTTTTAAGCATAGCATCCGCGACGAATGGCTCGCTCACCACCTCGGCCAAGAAAAGACAAAATCCATGGCAGTCCTCACGGCACTCATGACCCGCTTTTGTGCGGGCAAGGACAGTTGGTTGGCCCGTAACAAAAACAATACAAGCGACGCCGGCACCCTTGAAGTTAAAAGCAACAAAGACAAGTCTCGACGCAATAGATATAAGCGCCGAAACAACAGTAACAACACCGAGGACATGGTGGTCAACGCCGGATTCAGTGGCTCTAAATCCGGTCAGCGGAAGAAGCCGTTCCAAAAGAACAATCCGGGCCCATCCAGCTTGGACCGCATACTTGATCCTCCATGCCAGATTCATGGCACCCCCGACAAGGCTCCTAATCATACAAATAGAGAGTGCTGGGGTTTCAAACAGGCATGATCCTCGGTTGTAGGCGGTGGCATCTCGCCGGCCTTGAAGAGCACTTTCCAGATATCCTTGTGCGTTATGCCGAAGAGCTCAGCAGCGTCTGGTGCTTCGCCGGATCGAATTCCCACAAATAGCAAGTTCGGCGTTGTCACGGGAGGATCCAGCGAATGAGCATAACCTGGATCACATTGACAAGCTTGATTTTGTTGGATATCATGTTCTGGACACACGTTTGGAGCCCTGTCAGCTCGCCCGGAGAGCCCTAGGTTAGGCCCTTCTCTTGCCAGCAGGTGAGCCGCATCGGAACTCCGGATTGGAATTCGAGGGCCAACGTCCAGTTGGTGTCGCGCGGCTCGGTGATGTAGAACCACCCTGATTGCCACCCCTTCACCGTTTCCACGAAAGAACCTTTGAGCCAGGTGACGTTGGGCATCCTACCCAACATAGCTCCTCCGCACTCTGCCTGTCGACCGCTCACCACCTTTGGCTTCACATTGAAGGTCTTTAGCCATAGGCGGAAATGAGGTGGGATCCAGAGAAAGGCCTCGCACACGACTATAAATGCCGAGATGTTGAGGATAAAGTTGGGGGCTAGATCATGGAAGTCTAGCCCATAATAAAACATTAATCCGCGGACAAACGATTGGAGAGGGAATCCCAGCCTGCGGACAGAATGCATGAGGAACACCACTCTCTCATGAGGCTCGGGCATGGGGAAAATCTGTCCCTTGGCCGGAAGTTGGTGAACGATCTCCTTGGCCAGGTATCCGGCCTCTCGGAGCTCCTCTATATCTTTCCTCTTAACGGAGGAGGCCATCCACTTGCCGCCAGCTCCGGATCCGGAAATGGTGGGGTGTTTGTTTGAATGGGAACGAATGAGGACTTGGGCGCTGGAGCTCAAGGACGGAGAGGCAGGAAGAAAGCGTGGGAGAAGAAAGGAGAATCTTATCTCCTTATAAGGGCGGTGAATATCGAACGCCCCCCCCATTCGCCTTAAAATTCGCCTGCTTCCAAGGGCTGTGTAAATGGCACATTTGGGTTACCCACGCCCGTGTTGATGAGAATCCCGTAATAAGGGGACACGATCTCTGCTTTGACAAGACGTGCCAATGACAACCGCGTCTCGAAACGTGGGGCAAAAAAAATTATGACTGGACAGGCGTGACGTCACATTACTAAAGTTGTCAGCAGATTGGACTCATGAGTTATTATATTCTCTTTGCAGTTGTGTGCGGTGTGTGTTACAGGTCCGGACACGATCAATTCCTCTGAAGACTGAGTTCGGAAGGAGGAACCCACCTTGCAATGCTGAAGACAGCACTACGCGCCAGATACCTTGTCATTGAAGCCAGGTTTAGGGGCTACTGAGGGAGTCCTGGACTAAGGGGTCCTCGGGCATCCGGCCTATTATCTATGGGCCGGAGTGATGGGCTGTGAAGATATGAAGACCTAAGACTGTACCCGTGTTCGGATAAGACTCTCCTTGGCATGGAAGGTAAGCTTGGCAGACAACTATGAAGATTCCATCTTATGTAACCGACTCTGTGTAACCCTAGATCCCCCCGGTGTCTATATAAACCGGAGGGTGTAGTCCTCAAAGGATATACTCAATACCGTAGTCATACAGGCTAGACTTCTCGGGTTTAGCCATTACGACCTCGTGGTAGATCAACTCTTGTAATACTCATATTCATCAAGATCAATCGAGCAGGAAGTAGGGTATTACCTCCATAGAGAGGGCCCGAACCTGGGTAAACTCGTGTTCCCTGTCTCCTGTTACCATCAACCTTAGACGCACAGTTCGGGACCCCCTACCCGAGATCCACCGGTTTTGACACCGACACCAGGCATCTTCAAGGTGTTGTTGGCATAGTGGGATGCCGCCATGAATTTAGCCAAGGCTGGGCGCCCAAGAATCGCATTGTATGGCAGGCGGAGATCGACCACATCAAACACAATCTTCTCAGTCCGGTAGTTTAATTCTCCCCCAAACGTTACCGACAACATGATCTTTCCCTTAGGATGGCTCTTGCCGGGATTAACTCCTTGAAAACGTGTCGGTAACCTCTAGTTCTTCCTTTGCTATCTGAAGCTTGCTAATAACTGCTGGGGAAATCAGATTCAACCCGGCCCCTCCATCCACCAACATCTTTGTGACCTTGAGGCTGCGAATCATTGGGGAGACCAACAATGGCAAACACCCTACCGCATTGGTACGGCTAGGGTGATCCTCCCCGTCAAAGATGATGGCGTACGGGACCACTTGAGCGGCTTCTGGGCCTTTGGCGCTGGTTCCACGACATTGACTTCCCACGCCCACCGCTTGAGTTTGCGGTGAGAGGTGTGCAGATATGCACCCCCGTTAATGCAGAAGGCGTTAGTGGCCTTCTGAAGTTCTTGCTCACCTGTTTCCTCTTCATCCCCTCCATCACTATCATCACCACAAGCTTCCTTCTCTCGGCCTCTGGCGGGTTTTCCTTGATTCCGAAAGGGTTTGCCGGGGCGATTTATTTCACCACCTCGGCCCTTACCGCCAGCAACACTCTGACCTTTTTCCTTGTCACGCTTCTCATACTCAGCTTTCTGTCTCTTGACAAGCTACTCAACCTGATAGCACTCTTGAAAGTCGTGGCCCTTGGTCCGATGAATCTTGCAGTACAGCCCATCACCTTTCCCGGCTTTCTCGACAGCATCGGCTTCCCGGTAGTCAGTGCACACGGCAGCTTCCTTGCTGGGGGGCTCAGCTTTGGCCTTCTTGCCGGTACTAGGCGTACCCGTTCCTTCAACAGTCATTACTGCCTTATCCCTCCGCTTCTTACTATGTTTTTTGCTCTTATTCTGACTGGTTGATTCATCATTATCCCCTGAATCAACATCCCCACAATCTTCCTATCCAGGCAACTTCCTCCCCTCCTCCATCCGAGCACACTAATCCACTAGGGTGTAGAGCTCCTTCACACTCTTGGGCAATCGCACGTTCATCTTGGAACGAATTCGGCGGTTGCGCACATTGGACTGGAAGGCAGGTATCATAGCTGCCGGATGGATATTTGGGATGTTTCTATGAACTTTGTTGAATATCTGTAAATACCTACAGAGGGATTCTCCTTCCTTCTGCTGGAGAAGCTGCAAGTCGTTGGGTTGGCCTGGCTCTTGGTGGCCGCCAGTGAAGGCGCCAATGAACTCATGGCACATGTCAGCCCATGACAAAATGGAGTTCTCCGGTAGGTGCATCAGCCAAGACCTCACATTGGACTTGACGGCCAAAGGGAAGTAGTTGGCAAACACATTCTCATCACTTCCCCCAGCAGCCTGAACATCGATGGTGTAGCTGCTCAGCAACTCTGCCGGGTTCGGCCTCCCATCGTACATCTCAGGTATCTCTCACTTGAACATGCGAACAGACGGCCAACGGACTTGCAGCAACTCACAAGTGAAGGCAGGGCAATGATACATCTCCGTCGTATCTATAATGTTTGATTGTTCCATGCCAATATTATACAACTTTCATATACTTTTGGCAACTTTTTATACTATTTTTGGGACTAACATATTGATGCAGTGCCCAGTGCTAGCTCCTGTTTGTTCCATGTTTTTTGTTTCGCAGAAAATCCATATCAAACAGAGTCCAAACGGGATAAAAACTGATGGAGATTTTTTTTGGAATGTATGTGAATTTTGGAAAGTGGAATCAACGTGAGATGATGCCCGAGGGGACCACAAGGCAGGGGACGCTCCCCAGGGGGCAGGCGCACCCCTGACTCTCGTGGACACCCCGTAAGGCGGTCAGTGCCCTTCTTTCGCCGCAAGAAAGCTAATATCTGGATAAAAATCTTGCTCAAATTTCAAAACAATCGGAGTTACGGATCTCTGGGAATATAAGAAACGGTGAAAGGCCAGATCTGGGGGGGGGGGGGCAAAAACAGAGAGAGACATAGAGACAGATCCAATCTCAGAGGGGCTCTCGCCCCTCCCATGCCATGGAGACCAAGGACCAGAGGATAAACCCTTCTCCCATCTAGGGAGAATGTCAGGGAAGAAGAAGAAGGGGGGCTCTCTCCCCCTCTCTCCCGGTGGCGCCGGAACACCGCCAGGGCCATCATCGCGACAACGATCTACACCAACAACTTCACCACCATCATCACCAACTCTTCCCCTCTATGTAGCGGTGTAACCCCTCTTTTACCCGCTGTAATCTCTACTTAAACATGGCGCTCAATGCTATATATTATTTCCCAATCATGTATGGCTATCCTATGATGTTTGAGTAGATCCGTTTTGTCCTATGGGTTAATTGATGATCGTGATTGGTTTGAGTTACATGTTTTATTATTGGTCTTGTCCTATGGTGCTCTCCATGTCATGCAAGCATGAGGGATTCCTGCTGTAGGATTTGCAATATGTTCATGATTTGCTTATGGTGCATGGCGTGAGTGACAGAAGCACATACCCGAGTAAGTAGGTTGTTTGCGTATGGGAATGAAGAGGACTTGATACTTTAATGCTATGGTTGGGTTTTACCATAATGATCTTTAGTAGTTGCGGATGCTTGCTAGATTTCCAATCATAAGTGCATATGATCCAAGAAGAGAAAGTGTGTTAGCTTATGCCTCTCCCTCAAATAAAATTGCAATAATGATTACCGGTCTAGTTATCGATTGCCTAGCGACAAATAACTTTCTTGTGTGACAACAAGCTCTCTACAAAAACTAACTTAGTTCTGTCTTCATCTAGACAACCCCTACTTTTTATTTACGCACTCTTTATTATCTTGCAAACCTATCCAACAATACCTACAAAGTACTTCTAGTTTCATACTTGTTATAGGTAAATCAAACGTTAAGCATGTGTAGAGTTGTATCGGTGGTCGATAGAACTTGAGGGAATATTTGTTCTACCTTTAGCTCCTCGTTGGGTTCGACACTCTTACCGAAAGAGGCTACAATTGATCCCCTATACTTGTGGGTTATCAGGCAGCCAACTTCAAAAGGTAGTCACCCACCAACACCGAGCGCGAACTCATCGACGTAAGGGCTGTCACAACTTTAGGGATTATCGCTTGACTCAAAAAGGGAAATTATTATGGGAACAAATTTATATGTTGCATTGGTATGCTCGACAACTATGCTTGAGATATGATTATACTTGTTGCTCTAGGATGAAGGCTCCACACCTTCCCTTTTCAAGCAATTTCAATGATAAGAAGCTAAGGTTTCATTATCATTGATGTGGAACGAATAGAAGAATTTGTTACTTTTAAGGGTGCTTGTGAAATTGAATCTTTGTTTAAAGAGTTTGAAGATTTTGATGATTCAGTTTATAGACCTGAAAATTTAGCTATCCTTAAATATTGCTATGAGAATTATAAATACAATTATGATATTGATGAATTTATTGAGAAAGTCTCCGCTGTCCGAGAAGAGACTAATATTTTGCAGGAGTCTATGGAAGAAGAAATTGATGAAACTGTGAGATCATTGGATGAAAAATATGATGAGGAGAGCGAAGAAAAAAAGGAGGAAGAGTCGATTAGCTACCCGTGCCCACCTTCTAATGAGAGTAACTCTTCAACTCATACATTGTTTAATTTCCCTTCGAATTTACCGAAGGATGATTGCTATGATCCCGTTGATTCGTTTGAAATATCCTTTTTATGAACTTGATGCTTGCTATTCTTGTGGCCAAGATGCCAATATGAATTATGCTTATGGAGATGAACTTGCTATTGTTCCTTATGTTAAACATGAAATTGTTGCTATTTCACCCACGCATGATAGTCCTATTATCTTTTTGAATTCTCTTGACTACACTATATTGGAGAAGTTCGCCCTTATTAAGGATTATATTGATGGGTTGTGTTTTACTACTACACATGATGATTTTGATATATATAATATGCATGTTCTTGCTGCTCCTACTTGCAATTATTATGAGAGAGGAACTACATCTCCGCCTCTCCATGTTTCCAATATTATAAAATTGCAAGAAACTGGTTATACTATGCATTGGCCTTTACTATGTGTGCATGCATTATTCTTTTATGACATGCCGATGCATAGGAAGAGAGTTATACTTCGTCATTACATGATATATGTTTCTTTGTGCCCACTACTAAATGCCAAATCATTGCTAATTAAAATTGGCTTTGCTATACCTTGGGATCCGGGTGGATCCATTACTTGAGCACTATATACCTAGCTTAATGGCTTTAAAGAAAGTGTTGCCAGGGAGACAACCCGGAAGTTTTAGAAAGTCATTTATTTCTGTTGTGTTCTTTTATAAAGTTTAAAAATAAAAATAATGTGCCAAGGTTTGCCTTTAGGATGTTTACATTGCTTGTTGGTTTGTGCAGTGCAAGACAGAAACTTTTTTACTGGAACGTCAAACGGTTCTGAATCTTTTTGCACTGTCTTTACATACAAATAGTTTATTTTTCCTAATTGTTTCAGAATTTTGGAGTACTAGAAGTATGGTGAATGTTCAGATTACTACAGACTATCCTGTTTAAGACAGATTCTGTTTTTGATGCATAGTTTGCTTGTTTTGATGAAGCTATCGATTTCTACCAGTGGATTAATCCATGGAAAAGTTATATTACAGTAGCTACAATGAAAAAACAAAATATTAATTGCTTTGCAACAGTACTTAGAGTAGTAATTTGCTTTATTATACTAACGGAACCTCTTTGGCGAAGCCATGTCGATCTCAGCGTGATTGGGTTGGCCGGTGAGGATGCTCCGGCTGACTTGGCTGTCGGAGGAGGGGAAGAAGATCCTAGGCATTTGGAGATGGAGCCTGAGGTACTGCTCCGCTGTGATGGAGGGTTTCGTCGTTGGAGCAGCTCTAGTGAGTTGTACGACGCCGAGGCTGAAGCAGGACAAGAGAGACAATGAACAACGTTAACCTGAGTGGAATTCTAATAGCATCTCCAATACATGACGTAAAATACATAACCACAAAGTGCTAGGTGTAAAATACATCAGCCGCTCATCTCTGAACTTAACAGTCAAAACTGAATTTAACTGTCGAAACTGAACTTAACTGTCGAAACTGAACTTAACTGTCGAAACTGAATTTTGCTGTCGAAACTGAATTTTGCTGTCGAAACTGGACGCACTAGCAAGGTGAGGCTACACGTTGGTCGATTGACTTTTTCATCTCTGGTCAGTCGATTTTGTAGCCGTTGGATACAAAATCAAGGGCCTGTGGTTCATCTTCAACCTTCACCCCCCCTGAGCCAGCCAAACAGCAGCCCCCGGCCGCCCGCGGTGCGCCGCCCCACCCGCCCCGAAAACACTCCCCACC
>NC_041388.1:467070259-467073290 GCF_002162155.2 Triticum dicoccoides | reverse complement strand
TGATCCCCACGCCACCGCCCCACCAACGCCCCACCACCGCCGGCGACCACCGCCCCCATCCTGAACCCTAAGATAGATAGTGGGGTACCTCTCCGGCGAGCCCCCCTCCCCGCTGCGGCTGGTTCTTCCTTCACTCCGGCGGCATCGGAGTGAAGTGTAGCTAAATCGGAGCAGCATCGCAAGCAAGAGCAAGAGCGAGAGTAGCAACGTGAGCAAGAGCAATAGCAAGAGCAGACCAGGCAGGGGACCGAGAGCAAGAGCAGAGCAGCAGCGTGAGCAAGAGCTAAAGCACCAGCAGGTCCTACTGATGTGGACGTCGCCGCCGAGGGAGCGACGCCGTGGAGGAAGTGGCCGGCGACACCGCCGTGGATGGAGTCGCGCCGTGTCGGCTCGGGACCGAGCACCGGCAGCACCGTGAGATCGAATCAAGAAGAAAATGCGGCGATTAGTGTACAACCTCTTTGATGGCACCGATTAGGCCGCAGCTTCATCCGAGGAAACGGTGGTGATGATGCTCTTCCGGTGGTGCAGGTGAAGATGGTGGTGTGGGAATGGAGGTGGCGTGAAAGATGAGGGGGACATCGGGGCAGCTCCTTGGAGGTGGAGGACGGGGTGGCTGAACCGGCGGGACGATGAGATCGACGATGGATCCTCATCCGGTACGGTGGATGAGGGACGTCGAGGTGTTGCTATGGACGACGTCGTCGAAGAAGAGGCTCCGGCTGGGTGGCGGACGGAGCAGGGTGTGGGGTTTCGTCGTGGGTTTTCGCTGCCTCGGTGTACGAATGGGTGGGCGGATGGGATGGCAGTGGGGAACCATGGCTTAGAGACGCGCTTATCCGAAATGTGGGGTAAGTTACGAAAGTACCCCCACCGATTTGAGGCGGTTCTTTCGGTTCAGGGGTACCACGGGCATTTCGCGTGTCGGGATTTCACAGGAGGTGGGAGTTTTCGCGCGCGTTGTAATTTTAGAATAGCAAGGCGCGGGTTGAGATGGAGGGAGTTGTCGGAGCACAACGAGACAAAGATATATCTTAAATATTTCGGGCTAACAAGGCGCGGGTTGAAATTTCCGGACAAGCCTAACGTGTACTGTACCAAATCAGTGCACCCTACAAATGTCATTCAAAACTTTGAATTCATGTTATGTTCAATTAAAATATTTTGCTATGTGTATAATGCATGCAACCTACTACTCAAATGAATGTTTTAGTGCATTCCAAACGTATATACTACCGCTTCAATATGAACTAAATTTGAATTCGTTTCTCTATTTGAATAAGATCTACAGTAATGATTGTTGTGAAGTCAAAGCATTTGAATTCATTACTCTGTTTTAATAAGATCTACAATCATCATTATTGTCAAGTTAAACCATCGTTTGTGTATTATCTTCACAGCATACCACATGATTAGTCTCGAGTTACATATGAACTATGTGTACTATATGAACTCGAACTAGATTTTTTGAATCCACTTTATTTTGATTTCAAATCACATTACATTTCGAGCTCTAGCTAGATCTTCATAATCTAAACCATGTCTCATATGTATAATGTGTTTATCACATTATGTATGGTGCCCCGCCCCCTACGCCTACAAGTATTTAGACGTGAGTTGCAAACACCACATATTACCACAAATTCAAATAAAATGTGAGAATGTTCGATATATAGTATTGTTTAGATTGTTTGATATTTAGTTGTAAGCTGCAAACGCCACACATTATCACAAATTCAAATAAAATGTGAGATTGTTTGATATATAGTATGGTTTAGATTGTTCGGCATTTAGCTGTGAGTTGCAAACACCATGCATTATCACATTATGGTATAACATGTGCACATCACGTGTATCACCGCTATATTCATGCATGCAATGTTTAAAACAGTATGATCTCCTATTCAAATATATGAATCCGCTTTCATATCAAATTATGATCTTTGTTAGTCTCTTACACCCACACAATCCTCTAACCTTTGTAGCTACCACTAACTTTCTCTCGTGCATGCACACGCCCTCCTCGCCCTCCCCCTCCCTTGGAATTCTATCCACCGGGCACATTCATTTTTTTCTTTAGGTCGTTCTCCCAGAGTCTCCACAACTCCTTTCTGACACACACCAATCGATAAACCTCTCAAGCGATGCCTGCCTACAACATACAAACACACCTTCAATCTCCTCCTTTATGTGTCCTTGCCTCGTGTCTCTCATACGGTCAGACACACATGTAAACTCTCGCCCCTCTTTTCATCGCTCTCTCACAACCGCACACTCCCCCCCTATCTAGCTAGTAGTTGGGCCTCTCGCACCACCTCCAGCTCCATTCTCTCTGTCTATCCGTCTCGCTGGGCCTTATTAGCCTCTAACAAATGGACGTACACCGACCGATGTCTCGCTATACATATAGCTAGCTAGGTCCTTATAACTTGTTTTTACCCACACATCAATCGATCTACCTCATTAGTTGTGTCTCTCCCTTCCTCTGACAAACTACAATTGATCTACCGATCTAGTTAGGTTTGCTTACCAAACACATGGTTCCCCTTCATCATCCATGGATGTGTCCCGACAGATCTATCACGCACAGGCACACACAGAAACACATCCCCACTCTTATTGATAACATTGCAGTTCCACCCTCAGTTTGTCTAGTAGGCCTCTCCCACCATCTTCAAGAAGCAACTCCATCACCCATCCAGCACTCTACCCCTCTCCCTCCCTCTCCCTCCCTCTCTCTCTCCTCTATCTCTCTCCCATCATATTTCCCGTCCTTCAGTTGTGTATGGATGTCGACCGATCTCCCTCAAGACATAGCTGGGTCTCTCCTTCTCAACACATATACGAGTCGTTCTACCTCTATAGTTAGGCATCTGCCTACCCCTCCCACCACCCCCCTCCCCCCCACACACACCGATACATCGAGTGCTCTAGTCATGTCTCCCTGCCACACACAAACATAACGTGTGCCCTCTAACGTTCCGGTAGGCCAGTCGCCCTATATCTTTGACTTGTACACACACACAATTTC
>NC_041388.1:467014734-467069880 GCF_002162155.2 Triticum dicoccoides | reverse complement strand
GCGGTTTGTATCTCTCTCACACACCCACGTAGGTGGGGAACGTGCACGAAGAGAAGAGGTGCATGCACGGCGCACGTACTCCCGTCTCTTTCCCAACCACACCCGCGCGGGTACACGGTGGAGCTCATTTCTGTACGAAAAAGGCAGCCCACATGGTAATTTGGCACGTGTACTGGTTGTCCACTTGGTGGAGGGAGGATCGTCTACCACGGGTGAACAAACAAATTGCGACTTGACGTGTTATGTTAAAAAAAAGAGGCAAACCATGTGGGGCCTACCTTAGAGGCAAGGCTCTATACATTGGAGTACTTTTGATGTGTCCAGTTAACTCGCAGAATGAGGAGAAGCTTGCTTAGTACGCTGTCTCCCCCGCCCACGGGCGTGGTGGCTCGCAGGATGAGGTGAAGCTTGCTTACTACACCTTACGCCCGCTCCCTCGCCCATGCGCGCGGTGGCTTGCAGGACGAGGAGAAAAAATTACTACTCCCTCTGTTTACTCCTCGTCCCTACTACCTTGGTTATAGAGATTATATCATATTGTTTGGAATATATATGTCCTTTAGTAGATTTCAATATGAACTACTAGTACATACTCCAAACACTGATGTATATAGACGTATTTTAGAGTGTAGATTCACTCATTTTGCTCCGTATGTAGCACTCTCCCTCGCCCCTCGACCCTCGCCCACGTGGTGGACGTGCAGCAATTCATTCGGTCTCATATAGCCAGAACGATATATACTGCACTACCATTATTGCTCGACTTCCCGAAGAGGCGAAGAGCCAATCGCAAGGTCAATATTTTGGAGATGCCAAGCGCAAGGTTATAGGAGAACGAGTAGTAGGTGCCGCGTCATTTATAAATAAAGTTTTTTTTCTTTAGTGGCACATACGCAATATGATAGGTTCATATGGAGAGAAAAGGAGTACATAGTCAGGACGGGCCAGCCTACACGGTTGCTTGCTGGGGTTGCTCTCTTCACAGTCTCTCGCACAAAACGACTGTGGCCACATCTCTAACATCCCGGCGGATCACATCCGCTTGGGGAAGGGGTGGATGCTTAGTGTAGATGCGGTGGTCATCGCCGACGGCGAAAACCCACTGTCGGCACGTCCCGATCAGGGGTCCCCGCCGTTCTCTCTCACAAAGCCGGTGAGGTTGCCTTCGTCCCTTGCTCACTACCGCGACGTGGGCAGTTGCCGCCTCCCGCCGCCCTCCTCAAGGTTGAGCTACGTCCATCAGGTACAACTCCCTTTACCGCCGGCTTGCACCACTGCTCCAGCTGCCCACATCACTCCCTGTGGATATTTCTCTACTTCTTTGCCCCGCACATACCTCTACTGGCTTCTACGTACTGTATTTGTGATGAGTTTATGTCTCATCAACTAGTCCCAGTAATCTTATCCTAATCACGCTTGTTCAATTTCTTTGCCACAGGGATGCTCATCTCGATTTTGGTGAAACTGCACAAAATGATCCGATGGTCAAAAGGTTGCAAACTTCATTTATTAGGAAGCTCGAACATTGCCAGCAAATTGAAGCCTGGTCAGGGTTCACGGTTCAAGGGCTAGGGACTGCATGGATCATTTTTTCCTTTAGCTGCCTCTATTCCAAAATAAGTGTCAACTTTAGTAGTAGTACAACTTTGTACTAAAGTTTGCACAAAGTTGAGAAACTTATTTTGGAACGGAGTGAGTACATATTTGCTATGATCTGTCAATCATTGAGATGCAATAGCATGCATGTTAGTCTCCTTTGTATTTGATCAAATGTTGCGACGGGCAACCTTGGACGCAAGATACATGTAACAGAAGCTGGAAGCTTCATAACATTGTACAAATTTATCTCGCTGATAAATTACAGTACGTACTATACTAGTACTTCCTCCGTTCCTAAATATAAGTCTTTGTAGAGATTTCACCATGAACCACATGCGGATGTATATAGATGCATTTTAAGTGTAGATTCATTCATTTTGTTCTGTATGTAGTGGAATCTCTACAAAGACTTATATCTACTAGTAATAGCTAGCCCCCACTTCTAGGAATTCTCTATCCTCTCCTTGAGCCATGTCATCAAAATTGATGTAGCCGTTAGATGAAGTAAATCAGTCCATAATAGCCGTCTGATCTTGACGTTGAGAGGCTCCGCACTAAGCCACATGCAAGCATGCAGAAATACTGTGCCACATGCATGTGAGTGGGTTTTAAATCATATCAACATGTTGGCATGCAAGCATTCTACCCTAGCATGCATGTAAGTGAGCTTTTAAGTCCCATTAACATGTCAAAAAGAAAAATATAATCCCATTATGCAGTAGGAGTTCAGGAGTTGGCTGATCTTTTTTCCTTACGTGGGATGATCTAAATGATGATGGGAGTTTATTTAGTTTGGCTACCACATTTGTCATGCGGTTATAGAGTTTTTTTGTTCTATGAAATCGATAATTTTGCGCAGAGAGATATACCGCTGTTCTGCGCCAACGCACGGGGACTCATCTAGTAATATTTAGAAACGGAGGGAGTACTATGTAAAGAGTTAGGTGTCGCACGGTGATAGTAGTGTGAGGTGGGCCATGTAATCACTGAGCCTGCGTGTTTTCACTGCTCTTGCACGCCTCCGCTGTAAGAATGGAGAAAATTGTAATCTAGTAGTAGTAGTATACCTCCTTTCGCCGAAAGCATGGGACATCCAGCAGTCCTACCACCTCAGTAATAAAGACCAATGAGCCGTCAAATCACATAGACCCAACAGTAAGTTGGACGGACGAAGCAACCATCACTCTTGCGCCAGTGAGAGGTTGCGTCAGCTCTACCCGGGCATGAATGCGGCATCGATTCTTTGGAGCGGCGCTGACCATTTCGGGCGGGAAGCGCGCACGGGCGATGGAGGGGCTTTGGGTGGTCCAGCCTGGTCAGGAGCGGGCATGGCAGATGTCCGCATGTCCCTACCGGACACGCCCAGAAACGAGAGGATGCACCAACTCTCGCGGCTAAAATCGTACACTACACAACATCTCTCTGTAGGAGTAGGTAGATCTGTCGCTCTCGCTAACACACACATGGTGTTAAACACACACACACACACACACAGACGCACCTTGGTCCCGTTGCACCTTCTAACGTGACTTATTACACCTAGACGGAGGGAGTAGTAAGTATATGAGATACGGTGGCATAGTGACTTAAGTCGAATACAAGTGGCCAAAATTTGTGTGCATGTTATAATAAGGATTTACTTAAAATAGTACGTGAGCGAACAAAGGGATCAATTGGACAGTGTTCCCGAGCCATAGCGAGATGTGTGAGGTAAGATATACCGCCGACGCTTTTAATTTTTCTTATTAATTTGTTTGTTTCACCCTCTGACTGGTGGGACCCAACGTACTACGTGGAGAGAGGTAAGGTGACTAAGGCTGCATTATTTCTGCACCACTGTGGATAGTCTTACCACCAAAGCCACATGACACGATTATGATTGAAATCCCAATGACTCCCACACACACACACAAAACACGGCATGCTTGTCACACGAATGCAGGAATGTATAAAAGGTTATTTCCCTCTCATAGAACATAATGGGAGGGTTGTGTAGCTGGTTAGCCTGTTCGCTCACTCTCTCGCCCTCTCCCGCTGGAGCCTCAGCGCTTGTAGTTGCTCTCTTCACACTCTCTCGCCCTCTCCAGATCTAAACAAGACTTTGTTGGCCTCTCTCTCCCCTCACTGCTGCTCAAAGAGCCGGCAGGATCCGTCCGCCGGGAAGGGAAGGAGGCTTAACGCTGTCGCCATCGGCGAGGGACTACCGGAGCAGTTGTTCACTTTCCACCCAGCGGCGGTGCGGGAGGGCCTTCGACCCCTTCTTCTTTGCCGCCGTCCCGTCGCCCACCGAACCACGCCCCAAGAACCTTAAGGTATAATTTACTTACTCCACATGCATTGCTCTAGCTGCATGTATACTATGAATCTAGGACGTGGTTCAAAGAGGAAAGGAGTGGGGGAAAGTAGTGGGAAAAGTTGTATATAGCATGAATCTAGGACGTGGTTCAAAGAGGAAATGAAGGGGGAAAGTTGTATAGCATTAATCTAGGACGTGCTTCAAAGAGGAAAGGAATGGGGGAAAGTAGTGGGGAAAGTTGTATCGCATAAATCTAGGACGTGGTTCAAAGAGGAAAGGAAGGGGCGAAAGTACTAGTTCAAAAAGGAAAGGAAGGGACAAGGCTGTAGAGTTTGAGCAGGACTAGATTTGCTGCGCTCACATAGGGAAAGGCATCTAAAGATAACAAAACTGGGACCAACACAAATATGCTCCTTGGTTGCTTGTTCTTTGTTGCAACAGACTGTGCATGACCACAGTACATCGGTAGATGCACATGGTGCTGGTGCATCCACTGTCCCGTGCAACTCATTAGCTGTTGTTAATCTAAGGCCCTGTTTGGTTAAAAACTCCCTAGTCCCTACCTGCTGGGTTCCAGGGACTAAACATGGACTAGAGGTTATTAAATGACATGCTAAAAGACCATGTTACCCCTAGTAATGAACTAATAGAGACAAGGTGTGATGCGTGGCAGGGGCAACTGTTGGAAAAAGTCCCAAAAAGACTCCCTCGGGGTCTTCTTTCTTTAGTCCCAAATGCCCACTTTTAGTCCCTAAAAGTCCCTCCTCCTTGGTTTAGATGGGACTAACACGGAGTTTTTTTAGTCCCTACATCAAAATGTCCCTGTAAACAAACACCCTCTAATAATGCCGCTGGAAAATTGATGCAATGCCACAGTTAAAAGCAAATTACATGTTTAACGAATTTTATTGTTAATATAATCTCTATGTTAATATTAATCAATGCCACCGTTTGAGAAATGCTACTGTCTTGCTTTCTTTCCCATTTAGATAAGGTAGATGCTTCTTTTTGTTGGCTTCTGTGTCATCCATCGTTATTGACCACTAATTGTTTCCTTTGCACCTCTGTGTAAACAAGGTTATCTGCTTCACCTCGTTGCCATTGTGACCTTTTGTTGCACTGCACAAAACACTTTTGTTTTAAGAGTGTTTTGTGCAGTTCAACCAAAATGGCACACCGACAACGTTGCTTGATTGCTTGATCTTAGTGGAACTGCACAAGAGGAGATCTTACTTCCTATCTGTTAAGGAGAATTTGGTTCAGATCTTCTTCTTGTGAGTTGTTTGAATTCCGCATCATGAGAGGTCAGTACTAGCCTTCTTTCACATGATTCTGCAATGTGCATTCATATGTTGTGCTACTTGTATGATAATGTTGCTTGATTTTAGTAAACTGCACAAATGGAGACAAGACTTCCAATCTGTATGTGCACGGTAATATCCCATTGAGGTAAGATAAGGATATTTCACAACTGCTGGCTTGTATTTTGCCACTTTCATCAGAAAATTAAGTTTAGTACTATACTTGTGCTCCCTAATTAACATGTCAAATCTTACATTGAAGGCGAAGCTTGTTTGTTATTGAACCAAGTGATGAAGGGGAAGAACAAGGGGAAGAAGAAAAAAATCAACTCCCGGTGCTGTCATGAAAAAGTGGTATTGTCCTTGAGAAGTGCTTCATCTGTGTTGTTTTAAATATTTCCTTTCCTTTTTTTCGAGCAAACAGTGATGCTAGCATTTAGTAGTCCTCTTGTCTTTGCACAACAGGATCATCTTCCTCTGAATAAGAATATGGAGTACGTGAAGTGACTAGTTCCGATTATGCCAGGATGAAGAAGCCATGTCTATCTTATCATCAGAAGGAGCAGTTGAAGGATGGTTACATTACTCCCCACAAGACCAAACTAACTTCAGCTCAGAAGGACTAACAAAATCTCCATTTTTTTGCTGTGTGCGCGAGTACAATATTGTTCTAGGATTCTTTCTGGTGAGTTCCATTTTTCTAAAAGTGTGCTCTACATGGACCATGTATGTACCTGTTGAAACTATCAATTCATAGTACAGTTTGCTCTATACTAATCACTTTTTTGTATTCGTGCAAACAGGGGTAATCAGCTTGATTTCAATGGGAATTGCACAAAATGTTCATGAATACATCGAATTATTCATTTCCACCACAAGAAAGGAGGTGCCGATAAGTTTAAGGCATTGCAACATATAAGGGCGAAATCATACAAGCTACGCGCGAATTTGGTTGATTTTGGTGGAACTGCACAAAAAGAACAACTGGTTTATTTAGCACGAGGTGCCATGTCAATGTCCGAACTGATGGCAAACCCTTCCCATTCCACAATCGTAGGCATTTGATATTTTGGAGTGGGACAACCTTTGTTGGGATATAACTATTTGTGTAAGCCTCCCAGGAGGGGCCGGGTTACGCAAAGAGGGACTCATCAGAAGAAGCCCAAGATCAAGCATGAAGATGGTGGTTCAATTAAGGGTCTAAAGCCCACAGGCGACTTAAGGCCCATAGTGGTAAACCGCCATGATGGCATGACTTGTATCATAAGGTAGAATTAACTACTCACCGAGCCGGAGACTGTCTATGAGCCGGCCGAGACTCTGTAGGCCGCAGGGCGTCAACCCGTGTATATAAGGGGACGACCCATCGGCGGCTTGAGGGCAAGAAAACAACTGATCGAGAGCCAGGCATAGCGTATCTCGCTCCCTGGTCATCGAAACCTCAAGCAATACCAACCCAACTAGATGTAGGCCTTCCTTCACCGTAAGGGGCTGAACTAGTATAAACCTCTCGTGTCCTTTGTCCCAATTAACCCCTTTAAGCTTCCTAGTTGTGATGGCTCCACGACTAAGTCCTTGCAAGAGGACATCTGCCGTGACAATTCCACGACAGTTGGCGCCCACAGTGGGGCCAGCGCACGGTGGATTCGAGTTCTTGAAGGGCAGCTTCGAAGGGCTCGAGGGATACGAAGTTGGCCGGATGACCAAGAGTCGTCGCGGCAAGATCTACATAGACGACAAACGCTGGGGCCCTGACGCCGGTTCAATTGAGTACGGCTACCGGGTCCCCTTTGGCGGAATTCACGTCTTCATCGGCCGGATTGGTGAGCCGGGCCCTGAGTCGGACAGCTGCACCGACCTCGTCGAGATGGCTCAGCATGCGAAACCCGCCCGAGCTCAACCCATCGTGAGCATGCCTTTGTGGGTTGCATCCATGGAGATGAACTTCCTGAAGGATCGGAAGGTGATGGTGAGCCGCCCGTCCTCTCTGACGATAATTCATCCGCCGGCTCAACAGATTCGCTGTATCAAGTTCAAGATGGCGTGCTTGGGGGCTGTTCCGATGACAGCACTATTTCGGACCTCTCAGAGTCGCCAAACCGGGCAGGAGTCTTCATGGCTGGTACTCAACCCGGCCAAAATTCTACGGCTTCAGCGGCGATAACGTCCGGGTTAGGAGCAGCTGGGGCAGGAGGCCCTGTGCGCTCATCGGCTCAGGTGCTGATGGATCTCATGGATAAGCTTACGGCTTTGTTAACTGTTACAGTCATCCCTGCGAACCAATCTGAGCATGAGGCGGAGGTGGCACAGGTTCGCGACGAGATCGCCCGGGTCAAAGAAACCTTAGCAGCTGAGGACGCTAGATTAGCAGCAGAGCGGGCGGCTTTGGACATACGGGCGCAGGAACTTCGGGCAGAGGCTTTGCAGCTCACGTTGAGCCTGGACGCATCTAATGAGGTAATGAGGAGGAGACATCAGAAAACTCAGTCCCGTTTACCTTAGAATTATGATCCTCGGGATCTCTTTGCTACACCCGGGGTCGGCCCAAGTAAACCCGCCAGGTGTGAATCAGCTTATTACATCCGGAGCGGGAGGTCCAGTCTGGCCTCAGGGGATGGCACCGCCTCATGGCAATATGGCACCGCCCAATTACGTGCCAATACCGCAGGGTCACTTCTCCAACCCCATGGAGAACTTAATTGCAGCATCGGCACGTTTGGTGGCTCTCCCGGTAGATGGGAATGATCCGACAGCGGTGGAAACCTGGAAGATCAGAGAACTTGTCCAAACAGCCCTGGCTCAGCAAGAGACCTACTCCTACAGCCGGGATAGGATTCACTCGACTCCTCCGCCCTGGTTAGCTCCGCCTCGTCAAAATCGGAGCCCGAGTTATAGTAGGAACATGGAATCAGAGGCCTTGTCAAGTAACGCTCAGCGCTGGAACCAACCCGGCGGGCATAACCCGGTTCAGGATCAGATACGTCAGGAGGACGAGCGGGCGGCTCAGCTAGCGGCTCAGCTAGAAGCCCAACAGAACTCACTGGCTTACTCGTCGACTTCCGTTGAAGCGTGGGTTGCTACTAGAACCAGAGGAGTTCCTTGTCTGGTACCGGCTTTACGTAATGTACGTCTGCCCAAGGATTTCAAGGGGCCTCGAAAGGTGCCGAATTATACTGCCGATTTATAGCCTGGGGCATGGATTGAAAGTTATGAGATGGCTATGGAGCTGCTAGAGGTTAGTGATGAGGCGATGGCTAAATATTTCACCATGATGCTGGACGGAACGACCCGTTCTTGGTTAAAGGGTTTGCCACCCAACTCCATTAGTTCATGGGCGGAGCTAAAATCCTGTTTCATCCAGAACTTCAAAGATACTTGCAAGCAGTCTATGTCAATTGTGGATCTGACAAATTGTAAGCAGGAAGAAGGTGAATCTACGACTCATTGGGTGCGCCGGGTCAAGGATATAATACATTCGTCTGACAAGATGGATGCCGGCTCAGCAGTTCTCATGTTGGAGAAGAATTGCTGCTTTGAACCTCTGAGACAGAAGCTGGGGCGCCTTAAGCGTGATTGCAACGATATGGGGACGCTGATGGCGGCTTTAGTCAAGTATGCCGATTCTGATAGTACCAAGGATCCCGCGTCTGATGAGGAAAAGACAGGGAAGGGAAAGAAGAACGACAATGGAAAGGGTCAGCAGCATAACCCGGCGAGTCAAGGAGGTAATAAGCGTAAGGCGGACAGTAACCCAGAATTTGTGGCCAATGCACAGGGTAACAATCAGAAGCGCAAGGGAAAGCCACCCCGGTTTGGTGGGTCAGGTCCGTCTCTCGAGCAACTACTCAATGAACCCTGCCCGAAACACGGTACCCAGGAACGACCAGCGACTCATTTATGGAAGGATTGCGCAATCATGAAAGCTTTCAAGAATTCTAACACATTTGATGGCAATCAAGGCCCAGGCGGCGGTTCAGGAGTCGGCGGCTTTCATGGCCCGGGCGGTGGTTCAGGATCCGGTTTTCAGGGAAGCCAGGGTGGTTATAATCAATAGCAGTCTGGTCAAGGAGGTCAGCAGCAGCAGTAGTCGGGTTATCAGAGCCATCTGAAATAGTTAAGTAGTGGGCAGTATCACATGTTCACCACAAGTTTGTGTAAACGTGATCAGAAAGTTCATAAGAGGGCTGTGAATTCTGTTGAACCGGCAGTCCCTCGTTACTTGAGGTGGTCGGAACAACCTATTGTCTGGAGCAGGGAGGATCACCCTCCCCGGGTTGATAATCCGGGTCAACTGGCCCTAGTGGTGGCACCGCAAGTTGGTGGTTATAAGTTTACTAAAGTGCTCATGGATGGAGGTAGCAGCATCAACATCCTCTATTACGAGACCTTTCGGCTCATGGGCTTAACTGACAAGAATTTAAAGACTTCCAACACCGTCTTCCATGGAGTGGTGCCCGGTAAGTCGGCGTATCCTGTGGGGAAGATTGAGCTAGAGGTGGCCTTCGGAGACGAGCATGATTCTAGGGCGGAAAAGTTAACTTTTGAGGTGGTCAAAATCAAGAGTCCATATCACGCTTTGTTCGGGCGGCCAGCCTATGCCAAATTCATGGCACGGCCGTGTTATGTGTATCTACAGCTCAAGATGCCGGGTTACAAGGGTACCATCACTGTGCATGGAAGCCGAAAGGTGGCCCTGGAGTGTGAAGAGGGCGATGCGGCTTACGCCGAGTCTGTCTGTGCAGCGGAGGAGCTCAAATTTTATCAAGATAACGTTGACCCGACAGATATGACTTCTCTCAAGAAGCCGACTACGGAGCATGACCCGGCCATGAAGTTTAAATCGGCTACAGAGACTAAGATTGTTGATTTCACTCCAGGCGATTCATCTAAGCAATTCAGCATCAGTGCCAACTTGGATCCTAAATAGGAAAGCGCGCTCATCGAGTTCATCCATGAGAACCGGGACATCTTTGCATGGAAACCTTCTGACATGCCGGGTGTACCGAGAGAACTCGCTGAGCACACTCTTAATATTGATCCAAAGTATAAGCCGGTCAGGCAATTTCTGCGGCGATTCAATGAAGAGCGACGAAAAGCTATAGGAGAAGAGGTCGCCCGACTCTTGGCGGCTGGGTTTATTGTTGAAGTTTTTCACCCAGAATGGTTGGCTAACCCGGTGCTCATACTCAAGAAAAATGGCACCTGGCGGATGTGTGTGGATTACACGGACCTAAATAGGGCTTGTCCGGCTGATCCTTTTGCTCTCCCCCGTATTGATCAAATCATTGATGCTACGGCATGTTGTGCGCGTTTGAGTTTTTTGGATGCTTATTCTGGCTATCATCAGATCAAGATGGCAGTTAAGGACCAGGAGAAAACGGCCTTCATCACCCCGTTCGGAGCCTTCTGCTATGTGTCTATGCCGTTTGGGCTCAAGAGTGCCCACGCGACTTATCAACGATGTGTACAGAATTGTCTTCACGATCAGATTGGGCGCAATGATCATGCTTATGTGGATGACATAGTAGTGAAATCCAGAGAGGCGGAAACCTTGATATCTGATCTTAGAGAAACCTTTGACAATCTCCGGGTTTACAAAATGATGCTTAACCCGGAGAAGTGTGTATTTGGTGTGCCTGCAGGCAAGCTTTTGGGATTCTTGGTCTCAAACAGGGGCATCGAGGCTAATCCGGAGAAGATTAAGGCAATCACTTCTTTGGCTAAACCGGCATGTATTAATGATGTTCAGCGATTGGCGTGTCGTGTTGCCGCTTTGAGCCGGTTCATAAGCCGGTTAGGTGAGAAGGCCCTACCACTGTACCAATTAATGAAGAAGGCAGACACCTTTGTCTGCAGTGATGCCGCTAATGCTGCTTTTGAGGATTTGAAGAGGCAGTTATCTGAACCGCCGGTTCTTGCGGCTCCCATTGACAAGGAGCCTTTGCTGTTATATGTGGCTGCTAATTCACGAGCCGTCAGTGTGGCGATTGTGGTAGAGCGCGAGGAGGCTGGTAAGGAACACCCGGTTCAACGGCCGGTTTATTATGTCAGTGAGGTACTCATCGAGTCAAAGCAAAGATATCCTCATTGGCAGAAACTTGTTTACGGGGTGTTCATGGCAAGCCAGAAGCTGAAGCGATACTTCCAAGGTCACCCTATCACTGTGGTAAGTTCTACCCCCTTGGGAGACATTATTCAGAACAGAGAGGCTATAGGACGAGTCGCCAAATGGGCCATCGAGCTCGGGCCTCATGGTCTGAAGTACGCGTCGCGCACTGCCATTAAGTCCCAAGCTTTGGTGGATTTCATCAATGACTGGGCAGAGCTACAGGCACCTGAGGAGAAGCCCGATAACACTTATTAGATTATTCACTTTGATGGGTCCAGACAGTTGGAAGGCTCGGGGGCCGGAGTTGTATTAACTTCCCCTCGGGGTGACAAATTTTGTTATGTGCTCCGGCTTATGTTTCCTTGCACTAACAATGCAGCTGAGTATGAGGCCCTGCTCCATGGTCTCCGGATGGCCAAAGAGATGAACTTGAGCCGGGTAAGATGCTTAGGAGACTCAGACCTTGTGGCTCAACAGGTGTCAGGCAAGTGGGACTCTAAAGATCCCCTCATGGCGGCTTACCGTCGTGAAGTCGATGCTGTGGCTGGATATTTCAAGGGTTACGTAGTGGAACACATTGATCGAAGGAAGAATGAGGCGGCGGATGCCTTAAGCCGGCTGGGGTCTCAGCGTTAGCCGGTGCCGCCTAACACCTTTCTTGATGTTTTGCATAATCCTTCTGTTAAGTTACCTACAGAAGAAGATCTGGCAATACCAGACCCGGAGGCACAGCTGGTGGCGGCTCTCCACTTTACCCCGGATTGGACAGTGCCTTATTTGGCTTACATGACCTGGGGAGAGTTGCCAGAGGACGAGACCTTGGCAAGACAAATCGTCCGGCGGTCCAAGTCCATGACAATTGTCAATGGCGAGTTACATCATTATGGCATGAAATTCATGAAGGTGATTGTGGTCATCACGCCGGCTCAAAATCTCTTGTGGCCAAAGCCTTCCGTCATGGGTTCTATTGGCTGACGGCTCATGCTGATGCGGAAGACCTGGTCAGTAAATGTGACGGATGTCAGAAATTCTCACGACGAGCCCATGTGCCGGCTCAAGAGTTAAGGATGATTCCAATTACCTGGCCGTTTGCAGTCTGGGGGCTTGATATGGTCGGGCCTTTCAAGAGATCTAAGGATAAAAAGACTCACCTCCTGGTGGTAGTTGACAAGTTCACAAAGTGGGTGGAGGCGGAGCCAGTCAGTAAGTGTGATGCAGCCACAACAGTCCAGTTTATGAAAAAGGTGATTTTTCGCTTTGGTTTTCCACACAACATCATAACTGATAATGGTACTAACCTTTCCAAAGGAGCTATGGAAGAGTTCTGTCAACGAGAGCATATCCGGCTTGACGTTTCAGCTGTAGCTCACCCTCAATCAAATGCCAAACAAAACGAGCCAATCAAGAAATCTTGAAGGGTATCAAGCCCCGGCTCTTGGTCCCTTTACAGCGGACGTCGGGTTGTTGGGTGGAGGAGTTATCTTTTGTACTCTGGAGCATCAATACTACCCCTAACAGATCTACGGGTTACACGCCTTTCTTTATGGTGTATGGAGCAAAGGCGGTCCTGCCAAGTGACATCCGTCACGATTCACCCCGTGTGGCGGCTTATGTTGAGGAAGACAATAAAAAAGCTCGGCAAGATGCACTTGACCTGTTGGATGAAGAGCGAGACTTGGCAATAGCCCGCTCGGCGATTTACCAACAAGACCTGCGTCGCTACCACAGCCACCGGGTTAAGTCCAGAACCTTTCAGGAAGGCGACTTAGTGCTCCGACTCATCCAGGATCAATCTAACATACACAAGCTATCCCCTCCTTGGGAAGGACCCTTTGTGGTAAGCAAGAATCTGAACAATGGATCATACTACCTTATCAACGTTCGAGAGCATAAAGACTCACGTAAGTCGGAGGAGGAGACCCGTCGGCCGTGGAATATCGCCCATCTTCGGCCTTATTATACTTGAGCCGTCAGCTCTAATGTGTATATACTTATACTATGTATATTATATAAAGCAATAAAGTAGGACCTCTGTCCTTTTTTCCACTCCCAAAAAAGGTTTATGTGTTTTTCCTTGACAGGTGGTGGAGATAACCAAGGAGAAGCGGATCATATCTGAATCCGGCTTTCCTTTGGTCCGGCTTATGATCATATCTGAATCTAGCCGTTGATCACTTGGGGGCTTCCTGTTCAAACATAGGTCGTATTCGAACCAAAGAGAACATAGTTGTCGATACCCGTTTGATCGTCATACTGCCAAACCCACTTGGGGGCTTCTTGATCATATCTGAATCATGGCTTAACTCCTTTTGGGTCTGAGTGGATCGTATTTGAATCAGCGTCATTAAACAACTCTTATGGTCACTTGGGGGCTTCCTGTTCAAACATAGGTCGTATTCGAACCAAAGAGAACATAGTTGTCGATACCCACTTGATTGGCATCGCCACGGCCACTGGGGGCTAACAGATCGTATCCGAATCTTAGCTCAACCCCTTTGGAACGGGTCACTGATCGTATTCGAATCAGAAACCCTTGAATTTTGTTCATCATATTTTACAAGTGCCAACATTAGGTATCTTGTGACCCTCTTGAAAATACAATGGAATACATTACAGTCTTCTAGAATTAATGTTAGTTACATCAGGTTGTTAAGAACCAGGTGAACTTATATGTGCCAATTTTCAGGAGTTAAGTTTACCCTCAGGGGTTGGTTTATATAAGCCGGAAAAACAGCTGTGAGCACTACGGGGCAATGCAAGGTATTTTTGCAAAGGACATAACAGATTCATACAAACTACAAAGAGAATAATGGCGGCGGCTTATGCAAGTATTAAGGGCCATAAGCATGCGCAAAGGCATAGCAAAACTCAAGGTACCTTTTACTTTGTTACAAGACTCCCCGAGTCTGAATGATGCATTGTTTTCTACGATGACATAAGCAGGTGGTGCCTAACAAGCTACTCTTGGGGTTGACTTGAAGCCCCCGGGTTATCCTTCTCCGTCTCTCCGCCGGCTGCTTTGTCCTGGAAGGATGATGAGGCCCAGTCAATGCCACTCAAGGCTTCAAACTCAGCTTCATCATCTATTAAACCGGTTGGGTCGACTTCAGGAGCAAAGGTGTGCTTACGGGTTGGAGGGATCAAGCTGACATTGTCGTAATGTGGCATGGGGATTCTCCAGTTCTCCTTGTCATAACCCGACTAACACTTGGTGAGGTCAGTATCGTTCCCAATAAGAGTAGCCACCGGACGTATATCCTTCACACAGGAGGTGAAATCCTTATCATTAAATACGGTGCCATCTTCCTTTAAACTTGGATACCCAAGAGCAATGTCAGCGGGGTCTAGTTCTGGAAGCCACGCCTTGGCCCGGCTCAATGCGGCTATAGCTCCGGCTCTTGCAGATGCTCATCTTAACTCTTGGATTCGCTGAGGTAGCACAGCAAGCCACTTCAGCACATCTTGCAGGAGATAAGGAACATCGTTTGATAAAGCCACAACGGCCAGAGCACGTTGTGACCCGGTGTAGAGTTGTTCCACCAGAGTATAAACCGCCTTCAGCTTGATCACCATGTTCTGCTTAAGATTTGTGCTCCTGGGGCCTGCGTTATTAAGCATAAGGTGAGTTAGAGGAGACAACTGAAATGGTCATTCAAGGAGTTTTGCAGTGTTTAAGGTTTGGATAAGTCACTCACCGAAGATTGCTGAAACCATTCAAGATATCTGGCGCTTTAAGTCGGACAGTTCGGCTGTTGCTTCCGCAAGCGATGCCTCTGCTGTCTCGGCCCGGGTCACCAGTGCGGCCTTTTCATCAGCCCAAGTTTTCTTCTCTGCTTGAAATTTTTTCTTCAACTTCTCTTGTTCAGAGACGCTGAATTCAAATTTGGAGTTGGCCTTTTCAATTTCACTTTCCTGGGTTGCCAGGCGATTCTTCAAATTAGCAATCTCCAATTCAAATTTACTTATGGTGGCCTGCATTGCACCAGATAGTAGTAAAAGTTACAGTAAGTACTATTAAGTCCCAAGCACTTTGCAAGCAAAGATACTTGACACTTGGGGGCTAATGTATACTGAAGCTTTCTAAATTATTAAGCCGGTCTTGAATATTAAGTCCCAAATACCTTGCAAGCAAAGATTTTTGGCACTTGGGGCCTAATGTATATCACAAGTTAAAGGTATTGTGTTACACCCGGTTCAATTATTTTTTCTTTAAGCCGAATAAGTAGCTCTAACAATTTTTCTAAGTCTACAACATATTTATTCATAAGCAATAGACTTGGGGGCTGGTACAGTAAGTGTGATAGAAAGTAAGCTAGTATAAGTCATACCTCAGATTTTTGCTGTATCTGCTTCACCATGTCAATTTCCAGGTCACGGCTGCTTTGTACTTGATTGATATAGCCGGAGACAATCTCTCCAATACTCAAATGAGTATAGTCAGCGACATCCAGCTTGGCCTTCCGGCGTTCCACCAATTCCTTTTTAGAACACTTGGCAAGTGCAGACGGCTGTGCCGGCTCAACAAACTGAGTCTTGAGAATTTCAACTTCCTGATCATTTGCCTTGGCGGGGCTAGGAGCCTCCGGGTTACCAGAATCGTTGAGGGTTTGTTCAGTAGGCGGGTCAAAGGAAGATATAGGAACATCATGAGACGGTTGAGGCGGCGGCTCGTGAGCAGAGGCATCAGGAGTAGCTGTGCCCAACTCTGGTTCAGTCACAACCGGCTCTTGGGGCGGCTTATTCTTTTTTGCCCTTTTGCTGGGCTTTACTTGCACACTGTGGAAAAGGTAGAAAAGTTAAATACAGCAAATATGAGTAAAATAGAGCATAAGGTACAACAAGTTTATATTACCCGGGAGCAGTTTTGAAGGCTGGCATGTTGGACTGCATAGACTCACCGGAGGAAGGTGAAATATCCTGATAGTTGGAGTCAGAATAATTGAGAGGCTAACAAATGAAGCCTGCCAAAGGAAAAAGAAGGTGTAAATCGGAGATAACCTCAGTTTGGCGTTTCCGGGTCACATCAGGTAAGCCGGAGGAGAGTTCCACGTCTTTGCTGGTCCGGGTCTGCCTCCGGCTCTCATAATTCTGTCGCTTCAAAAGAAAGTCAGGATCTTGGTAAGCCAAAGGATGTGAAAATCTTACTTTTCGGGTTACTCTTCGAATTTTCTGACGCGGCTGAAGCTCGGAGTCGGAGGAGATTACAATTACCTCTTCCTCGACGGGTTGGCTGTTGCCCGTGTCTTCCTGAAAGAAGGTTAGCATCAGTAAGGTAGAAATAAAGGAGAAAGGGAATTTCAAAGGTTACCTCTTCCTCATTATCATCAGTATCATCAAGCTGAAACAGCTCAGAGGCGCTTGGCTTCCTTTTCCTTGAGGTGGTGGGCTTGGTGGTTTTCTTTTCGGCTCTCTTGGCCGCCCTGGCTGTCTTGGCCGCTTCATGATCATATTGCGTGTTCCAGAAGCTATCATTTGCCTGTAAAAGGTTATAACTGGTTATGCATAAGAATACAGCCTAACATGATAAAACATAACCCGATGGCTGGAAACTTACTGCAGGGGCCGGGTTCTTCTGGCAAAAAGGTAGTAAGCCAAAGGCATTACTATTCACTGTGCCCTCTTTCAACAAGGACTGAGTTGTAGCTTCCACTACGTCATCTGGTAAGTCGTCAGGGTTATGACGTTGAGGGTCATTCTTCTCGCCTAAATAATTACACATTAAGCCGGGGCGGCGGCTTAACAGAATTATTCTCCAAGCAATCCAGACTCGGACCAAGTCAATGCCATCTAAGCCGTTCCCTAAAAGAGCTTTAATCCTCTTGATTTTGGGGGTGAGTGGCAGGCGTTCAATAGCTGTCAACTTATCCGGCAGCGGGTGAGTAGGTTCAAGGCGCAATGCGCGGAAGCCGGGCAGTGGATTTTCGCCAGCCGGAGAAGTATCTTGGCAGTAGAACCATGTCTGGTTCCAGTCCTTTGGATGACTCGGCAATTCAGCATAAGGGAACAGGCAGTCTCTCCGCCTTTGAATCGATATGCCACCAAGCTCCAGACTGGGCCCGTTGGCCCGTTCATTCTGCCGGTTCAAATAGAACAATTCCCTGAACAGGAGTAGGCTGGGTTCTTCTCCAAGGTAAACCTCACAAAAAACTTGAAAGTTGCAGATATTTGACACGGAGTTGGGCGCGATGTCTTGAGGTCTTAAGTCAAAGAAGTGCAAAACGTCTCTAAAGAATTTTGAACCGGGAGGAGCAAATCCCCGGCTCATGTGATCGGTAAAAATGATCACCTCCCCTTCCTTGGGTTGAGGTTTCTCTTCAGACGGGTCAGGAGCACGATAAGACATGACGTCCTTCTTGGGCAGATGGCCGGACTTCACAAACTCTGACAGTTTGCTCTCCGTAACAATGGATGGGACCCAGTTGCAGGTAATCGGAGGTTTAACGGCTTTGGGTGCCATTGAGTAAATTGAAGCCTACAACAAGATAAAGGAAATTTTCCGATTATAACCCGGAGAATAAGTATTATTGGGTTGTCTGAGATAGCGGCTTAAGTAGGGGCCTAATGACATACAGGTGGTTGTGTGATAATATTTAAACAGCTGCAAGTATTAACGATGATGAAAATTGTCTTAAGTCGCCAAAAGCAGGTAGTGCTGACAGTCAGTATTATCTTAAACCGGTCACATGAACTACTATGGCTGAAACAGAGTCGATAGATGCCGTTTTTTGGCTAAGTGTCGAACAAACAGGTTTCACAAGTTGCAGCTATTATTTTGGATCAAACGATCGTTCTAAAAAGAAAAATTTCTAGACCTAAAACCAATGTAGAGAAGTTCATACACTCGAAAGAGGCCTTTAAACAAGGGAAATGAGATCTATTTCTATTCGAGATGGGTGCGGAACAGCCGCCGTAGTAGTTCTAACTGTCTAAAGATCAAAAAGGAGCACTGAGGAGGAAAACTATCAAGGGTTTGCAACGGGCGGCGATGAACACCGACGAACTCGGGAGGCCGCAATGCAGATCTAAAAGCAGGGAAGTCAAATGACTTACGGATGCAGAGCTGTTGCAGGGTTCCGTCGCGTTTCTCTGGTCAAGTCAGGTTGATGCAGCGGCCTGAGTTGGAGAAGACGAGGAAATCTGTGGCGGCGGCGGCAGAGCTCGAGCGGCAGAGAAATAGTGCGAGGAGGAAGACGACCGAGGAAGGAGAATGGGAAAGACCTAGGTCGCACCTATTTATAAGGAAGGGCCGACTGAGACGGCGCGAGAAACGAGGGGACCGAACATCATTATCCAGCGACCCCGACGCCTCGTTTTTCGGAATGGTCAGTAAAGGCAAAGATCCGTTGGAAGATATGATGGAGTAAAATATGAATTTAATTGAAGATGATGTCACGACGGGTTAACGCGGATCCAGAAGATGACGTCATGGCGGGTTAAAACCTTTGCGCAGACAAGAAGACTGAAGGCTTGTTTCTTAAGGTATTTTAAGATTGACATGAACCGGTTCAAATCAATCTGGGGCCTAATGTTGGGGATATAACTATTTGTGTAAGCCGCCCAGGAGGGGCCGGGTTATGCAAAGAGGGACTCATCAGAAGAAGCCCAAGATCAAGCATGAAGATGGCGGTTCAATAAAGGGTCTAAAGCCCACAGGCGACTTAAGGCCCATAGTGGTAAACCGCCATGATGGCATGACTTGTGTCATAAGGTAGAATTAACTAGTCACCGAGCCGGAGACTGTCTATGAGCCGGCGGGGACTCTGTAGGCCGCAGGGCGTCAACCCGTGTATATAAGGGGACGACCCGTCGGCGGCTTAAGGGCAAGAAAACAACTGATCGAGAGCCAGGCATAGCGTATCTCGCTCCCTGGTCATCGAAACCTCAAGCAATACCAACCCAACTAGACGTAGGCCTTCCTTCACCGTAAGGGGCTGAACTAGTATAAACCTCTCGTGTCCTTTGTCCCGATTAACCCCTTTAAGCTTCCTAGTTGCAATGGCTCCACGACTAAGTCCTTGCAAGAGGACATCTGCCGTGACAATTCCACGACAACCTTGTCAAATTTTGCTCATTGATTTTAGCAAGACATGCGTTTGATATTTTCGAATGGGACGCCCTTGCTGTCAGCAGCGTCGATCAATTTTTTCTTTATTCTTTAGTTATGAAGTAAATATTGCCTTTGACATGTGAGTCACTAAGATGCATAATCATCGATTGTTTTGAATGTTCTCTATGAATTGCCAGGCCTGTGTGTTTGATTGCAATGTACAGAAACGCTAAAAACCTGCTCAAACTCTTTGTACTCCTTCTGTTCCTTTTTACTTCGCACATTGTGAAAGTGCATACTTTTTTGTATAAGATTGGTCAAAGTAGAGATACTTTGATTGCAGACAAAACTTGTATGCAGACTAGAAAGGACCGGAGGGAGTACATGTGAAACTGCTGCAAACGAGATGATCACCCTGGGAATAATGCTAGTACATATTGTTTTGCATGTTCATCCAATGCCAGTGATACAGGAATTCGAACTAATCGAAATAAATTCATTTATACACGATCGGATTTCATATAAACATGTCAGATTTCATTACATTTCACACATTCTTCAACTAAAAAGGGGTGCGATGGAGGTATAATTAATTAACCGAAGCTACCCACCTGTGTCCCGCTGAGCCGAATAAAAGTTTCAGTGACTTAACTGCAGGTGTAGTTGCGTAACTGACATGTGGTGTAACACCCTAGTAGTTTAGCTACAGTAATCCCCTAGTATTGGTAAAAATATTGCGATGACATACGCTAGTGGTGCCATGTCACCGCAATTAAACGTCACTTTGATCCAAACCAAGTTCAAATTCAAAATTTAAAACAAAGTCAAAAAGTATTTCTTCAAAATACAAAACAAAAATGTTTAAAATTTTCTAAATAATCCCCTAGTATTGGTAAAAATAACTCCAACTCCTTTTGGTTGCCCAAAATGTCCCTAGCAATTAAAACAGAGGATCAACACCACTCATGAGAGCCATTTAAATTCAAACATAATTCGGATGATTTCAAAATGCCTCTGAACTTTATGGGTAGATCCAAAACATTGCGAAGTAATTATGTGACTAGTTTCATGAGCAATAAAATTCATTTGAAATTAAATAAAATACAAATAGTGGTGCAATGATTTAAATAAAAATGAAAAGGTTAGGGATGCATTGCACTATTGGGCTTCAACTCAACACGTACAACCAGTACAGCCCGCATGGGGCATCCCCTTCCACTCGCTACAGTGGAGGCGGGGGCCCGTGGCGGCCATCCGCCGGCCCTGACCACGTGCCGGCCATCGGCGCCCTCCTCGCCGCCTACAAGACCGACCCTGCGACCTCGGTCAAACCCTAGCCACTACCCCCCTCCCCCCTCGCTCCCCTCCTCGATCTGGAGAGGCACCCAACCCGGTCGTCGCCGTCGCCGCATCGATCCCGCGGCCACCGACCGCCTCTCATCTCACCGATGTGTCCAGGAGCTCCGTCGTGCCGCGCTCATCCTCGTCAACTACTCCATTCGCACCTGGAGGCCCCAAGAAGATGCCACGATCAACTTCCTCACCGTCATAGCCGCCGCACCTCACCATCGATCCGCTACTCCGGGCCGTCCCCGACCCTTCTCGAGTTCGCCTGCGCCCTTCCCGGTGAGCACCGCGTCGATTTCCCCCTGATCCCTTCGAGTCCATCGCATTAGATGCCCCCCGAACGTAGCCGCCGTGGCCGCGATCAAGCCCCGGCCACCCCGTGCGCGCCCTGGAATCCCCTGCCGGCACCCGTCCGCGCGCCCGGCTCGCCCGCCTGCTGCCGCAACTGCTGCTACCCTGGGCTGCCACGGCCGCACGCTGCTTGTGGCGCTGCCGCTGCTGCTGTTGCTGCCTCGCTACGCCAGTCCACATGCGCGCGTGTCGAACCCCCGCTCGCCTTCTGCTGAAGTTGTCTTGGCGTGCCTGCTGCTGTTGATTACTGCACTGCTGGTCTTGCTTTCTACTGCTGCTCTTCCATTGTTGCTGCTAGCTACGCTTGCGCCGCTGCTCCTATACTGCGGCTTAGTGCTGATGTTGCTTACTCCTACTACTACACCGTTGCTTGCTACTACTGCTAATGGCCATGAATTTGCGCCCATGCGAGTTGCCATGGCAACACAGCCGTGGCTCGATGTGTGGCCGGCCATGCGCTAATTCGTAGTACTAATTAGGTTACCTAGTTTAGTTGTTTACTAATTTGTACTTAATGAAACAATGACATGCGGGCCACACTGTCCTTGTTGAATAGTCAAAGGTTGACTGAGTTGACTGCACTTAAGATTTTAATATTCGGATTAAAACAATTTCAGAAAATCGATAAAACTTTGAAAAATCATATAAATTCCACCATAACTCTGATGAAAATAATTTATATATGAAAAACCATCAAAAAAATTAGACCAATCCGAATACACCATCCACATACCTGTCACATGCCCCCAATACAGTGAACTTGAAACCTTCCCCTCCGGATCGCCTGTCCGATAATTGTCCAGAGCCCGTAAAATATTCTCGGATATTTTCCCGCTCTGTGTGTAACGCGTAGCACTGCGTTAGGTGACCCCTAGTACCACGTATTGCCATGTTATGCTTTGATTGCTCTATTATTTATTTGTGTTCCCCCTTCGTTACTTCTTTCCGGTAGACCCTGAGACCGCTGTCGGTAACCCTATGATCGACCACATCAACGACGAACCCTTCTTGCCAGAGCAACCAGGCAAGCCCCCCCTTTGATCACGAGATATCGCATATTCTTCTCTACTGCTTGCATTAGAGTAGTGTAATATGTTACTGCTTTCCGTTACCTATCCTGATGCATAGCTTGTCCTTGCTACTACTGTTGATACCTTTACCAGCAAACATAATGCTTAGTATAGGATGCTAGTGTTCCATCAGTGGCCCTTCACTCTTGTCCGTCTGCCATGCTATACTACTGGGTCATAATCACTTCGGGAGGTGATCACGGGCATATACTTTATACTTTATACTTTTGCATTATTCATGATACTGTTCGGAGATGGGGGCTGAAGGGGCAGGTGGCTCCATCCCGGTAGAGGTGGGCCTGGGTTCCCGACGGCCCCCGACTGTTACCTTGTGGCGGAGTGACAGGGCAGGTTGAGACCACCTAGGAGAGAGGTGGGCCTGGCCCTGGTCGGCGCTCGCGGATATTTAACACGCTTAACGAGATCTTGGTATTTGATCTGAGTCTGGCCACTGGCCTATACGCACTAACCATCTACGCGGGGACAGTTATGGGCACTCGACATCGTGGTATCAGGCGAAGCCTTTGTGACGTCAGCGACTGAGCGGCGCGCGCCAGATTGGACCGTAAGCCTACTCTTGTATTAAGGGGGCTAGTTCTGCTTCTGGCCGCGTTCGCAACGTGCAAGTGTGCAAAGGGCGATGGGCCCAGACCCCTACGCCATAGGATTTAGACCGGCGTGCAGACCTCTCTATTGTGCCTAGGTAGGGCTGCGATGTGTTGATCTTCTGAGGCCGGGCATGACCCAGAAAAGTGTGTCCGGACAACGGGGATCGAGCATGTTGGGAAATGTGGTGCACCCCTGCAGGGAAGTTAATCTATTCGAATAGTCATGATCTTCGGTAACAGGACGACTTGGAGTTGTACCTTAACCTTATGACAACTAGAACCAGATACTTAATAAACCACACCCTTCCAAGTGCCAGATACAACCGGTGATCGCTCTCTCACAGGGCGACGAGGGAAGAATCATCGGTTAGGATTATGCTACACGATGCTACTTGGTGAACTTACCATCTACTCTCTGCTACATGCTGCAAGATGGAGGTGGCCAGAAGCGTAGTGTTCGATAGGACTAGCTATCCCCCTCTTATTCCGGCATTCTGCAGTTCAGTCCACATATGATACCCTTATTCCATTTGATACCAATGCATACATATGTAGTGTAGCTCCTTGCTTGCGAGTACTTTGGATGAGTACTCACGATTGCTTTGCTCCCTCTTTTCCCCCTTTCTATACTCAATTGCTGCGACCAGATGTTGGAGCCCAGGAGCCAGACGCCACTGTCGATGACGGCTACTACTACTCGGGAGGTGCCTACTACTACGTGCAGCCCGCTGACGGCGACCAGGAGTAGTTTAGGAGGATCTCAGGCAGGAGGCCTACGCCTCTTTCGATCTGTATCCCAGTTTGTGCTAGCCTTCTTAAGGCAAACTTGTTTAACTTATGTCTGTACTCAGATATTGTTGCTTCCGTTGACTCGACTATGATCGAGCTCTTGTATTCGAGCCCTCGAGGCCCCTGGCTTGTAATATGATGCTTGTATGACCTATTTTATTTGTATAGTTGTGTTGTGATATCTTCCCGTGAGTCCCTGATCTTGATCGTACACGTTTGCGTGTATGATTAGTGTATGATTAAATCGGGGGCGTCACAAGTTGGTATCAGAGCCGACTGCCTGTAGGAATCCCCCTTCCACACTCCTTGGCCAAAGTCGAGTCTAGACATTGCAAAACTTTTTACTAACATGGTTGTGTGTTTTACGGTCCCACGTCACCATTTGGGTGGTATTAGGATATTTTAGTCCTTGATCTTTACTCCGGGACTCCGATCTCTCTTCTATTCGGGTTAAATGATTTTACTAAATCTGACTCTAAGTTCTCGTAACTACTTTCTCCCGCAGAGCCCCTTATCACAGATGATCACCTACTGCGCCAGAAGATTTCAAAGATACTCTATGATGTTCTCTCGAGACACTTGTGCCCACCGCCTTTGCAAATTCCCTACCACTGTTATATCCTTATGGATAACTGCATACACATGCCATTCTTGCATTCAATCTCATTGATCTTGATATTACAAGGTGCAACGAACTGCTCTCTGTTGTTCCGGGAATCCTTTGAGCTTACTGCCTTACAGTTCTTTGCCACAAGAATACCCATACGGATAATTCCTTGCACTTATGAAGTATCCGCTCATTCTCAGTTGTTAAGGTGTTTCACATAAGCCTTCGAAATACTATTTGATCTTTCGAAAATCCTCAACAGCCTGTTGTTCTTGAAATCCTTGCTTGCTTGCATTATGGTTAATCCCATAAGTATAGTAATCTTATCAGCATCCTTTGTCACTATCATTTTGAGTCCATTGATTCAATAAGTTGTGAATGTTCACAATCTTCAGTCGAATCCTAGGATTATCCTTCCGTCCCAGACGTCGTTTGGATATGAGCTGGTTCTTGACCAATCAATGACTTAATCAGTTGTGCTTCTAAGTCTATTGAACTTATTAATTTTCGATCGAACGATTGCTTCAGATCCCTTGATTTGGAAATCATATAATTTCTTTGCACTAAGCTTTGAATTAGTCAGTTGTTTCTATAACCCGATGCGTTGGCATTCCTTCTTCCTCTGATTGAGTACCAATACTCACATCAGCCCCGTTGTGGACCGCCATACCCATTGTCAGGTTATTATCCGACAGTGTCCTTCACAACCAAAATTCTTGTGAGTTCTTTACCTGATACATAATGCCTTTGGTAAATTGTATCCTCTACTCTTGTCAACCATGCTCTACTTTTGAGCTTGTGTTATTTACTCCTGAAGTTCATGGTATATGTTCTAAGAAGCTCGGATGGGTCGAACCTATGCCTTCCTTAATCTATGTGAACCCGAAAGTTTTCACTGGTCATACTCCTCTGGTAATTCACTAGGTAGTTTTTGACACTAAAATCATTTTTATCTAGAGCAGTGAATGAAAGGTTATGCATTGAAGAAGTGGGAGTCGACCTTGAACTTTGTGTTCATGCCCATGGACACGATGTGGATCTTATCATTAAAGCTTCTCTTAAATTAATTATTCCGTTGGTATAAGTTCTTATATCCGGGATCCGGCCTTTTGCGATCATGGTTCCGACCATGTTCTCCTTTAAATTCCATTTCTCCGACAAGTTATAGTACTTGTCTTCTGCAGATCAATACATCTCTGCAACCTCTATATTGACCTTCCTTTGAGTATTACCCTGCATTATCTCGAGAATATCTAAGAACTATGTTGCATCTTATGAATTCTTCATCAGCTATTATTTTTCACTGATTCCAATTTTTCATTAGTTATGAGTTGTTACTCGCTCAAGAACACCGGTAAGTGAACCGATTCCGAACTCCGGTCCGATAACTCTAAGTAATCTTCGTTGCTTATGAGTTTAATAATCCTTCAAGTCATTCCTAGCCTGGTCGGCTACATCATTATCGTGCTACTTTTAAATGTGCTACCTGATCCCTCTTTTTGGGGCACAATTTTTGACGATGAGCTAAGCTTACGTTGCTCTTACTTGTCATATCGTTTCACCTCGAACAATAAGCTTGATTCCGAGTTGGAGACGTATCCGTGGTTCCAATAATCTTTCGCTACAACACTCCTTTTGCTTGATGCAGTAGTTGTTCGATTGGTTCTTCGTGGATCCTCTCGACAAAAATTGTCGTGATCATCATCAACATTTTGACTCCTTCTAGGATATCAATTGAATTCATGATGAGAAATACCATCCTTGCCCTCGATGATTTATGTTGTCATCTATCACTTTATTGCCTTCCCTCCAACACAAACTTGTTCGTGTTTTGTGTTATACCTTGAGATCCTTGCTATCCAGCCTTTGTTCTTCTTTACATTGGAGTATTTCCATCTTTGATGTCAGGAATGTCGTGAGAATTTCACCACCTCTTAAGGATTCTTGATACAATGATGCTTCTCACCATCACCATTCTTTTCTTGGTCCGCGTGTTGAGTGAACTCTGTTGTGAGAATTTAATATCTCTAGCAACCCTATTGCTTCAGAGTTAATGGACAAACATTCCAATTTAGTGTGTTGGTTTCTAATTTTCCATTCCGACGTTGGTTGTGCAACCCAGCCCATATTTCGGGTGCACCTTTCAACCAATATTTAGTTGTGTATGTTTTCCTCAAGAATACATCAATTTATCATGTGGTCTGGCAAATTTTTATCTCCTTGTTCACATAATTGTGGAAATCCATCTTTTGGAAATCTCGATGAGTTGTCGCTGAGTTCATCAGCTACCTCCTCATCCTCTCCTTGGTTTAATGATGAACTCATGTTTCGGAACTTGCTTCCATAGTTCATTTCTCGAGAATCTTACAACGCCATCTCGTCAAATTGTGTTGCACCCCTTCCTTCTCAGACATCATGAGTCTGAGGTATCCTAACACCAATCAGATCTGAATCTCGGTTAGATATGATGGTTGGAACATATTTCCAAGAGTCATAACATTGGTCTTTATATGAACTGGTAAGGTGATGTCATGCCTAGCACACCAGACCAGGGGACCTATTGTTATAGTTTCCTTTTTAACAAGGTTAGCCATTCTTCCATGAGGAAATTGTAAGACTTGTTCCATGAGTTGTTCCTGATGGATCCTTTGTGTATCCACAGTCTGATCTTTGCTTAAAGACCATGCCAATGCTATCTCGAAGCATGTCTGTGGAATTTTGATCTTCAACACAAAACTATATGTTTCTTGATCAATTATCCAAACACCATTGTATGGTTAACATCATGAATTTACTCGCCCCTTTACCTAATTGGTTATCCGCTTGTTGTCCTGTCATGGATGGGAAAGATATACTCTTGATACTCAGGTATACACATTTTCCTTTCCATTGTTCTGATTAGTATACTAATCACATTACCTTTCCAATGTTTTGTTTAACCTTCCTTGTAATCTGACTTATATGAGCAGTGATAATTCCCCGCTAATGCAAGCACCTCGGTGTACAACTCTGCCAGTACGACCCTCCTACTATTGTTGATGACATCCCGGTAACCACCGATGGATGAGAACTTTGCCTATTGGTCCGCCTCGTTTAACGAGCAGGAAAATGGTTCTCTTCGTCCCTCGCCCCTGGTATCAATGTTGTTGCCGACATAACTACCAGGCCATCCTCTAACATGCCTTGCTATCATGATCGTGCAAAATGTCAGCGCCACTTCTACTTTTAACCCACATGGTGGGCCTATAACCCACAGTTCCATAGGATGGAAACCTGACTCTCCTGTACACCCCTGGCTCCGAAGTTATTCCTCATGTTTGGCTTCATATGTAATTCACGAGCCGCCTTACTAGAGATCTATTATGGCATCATATACAATATTCTTCCCGGTTGCTCTGAGCCCTTTTCACACTCTAGTTTAGACATCGAACGATTGCTTACCGGTTCGAAACGTTTTGTACCATCTTATATTGCTCTTGACAATTCCCCCCAGTTTCAACTCGAGAGATACCTTGTACCTTATTCCCTGAGATAACTATCGAAAACCAGTCCTTGCAGACATTCTCCCTATAGTCTTTCCCCATATCCCTTTCGTAAGTTCGATGAAGATCCCGAAGAAAGGATGGCGACTTCATCATAATGACCGGAAGCAGAGAAAGGAAGACATCAACGTAATGGACTGACCTCTTCAAGAAGAGCATCCAAGACCGAGAAGACTCGATAGAATTTCGTAACCAAATATTTTCCCCTTGCTCCACCTCTTAAATCTCGGGACGAGATTCCTTGTAGTGGAGGATATTTGTAACACCCTAGTAGTTCAGCTACAGTAATCATACGCTAATGGTGCCATGTCATTGCAATTAATTGCTAAACGTCACTTTGATCCAAACCAAGTTCAAATTCAAAATTTAAAACAAACTCAAAATAATATTTCTTCAAAATACAAAACAAAAATGTTTAAAATTTTCTAAATAATCCCCTAGTATTGGTAAAAATAACTCCAACTCCTTTTGGTTGCCCAAAATGTCCCTAGCAATTAAAACAGAGGATCAACACCACTTATGAGAGCCATTTAAATTCAAACATAATTCAGATGATTTCAAAATGCCTCTGAACTTTATGGGTAGATCCAAAACATTGCGAAGTAATTATGTGACAAGTTTCATGAGCAATAAAATTCATTTGAAATTAAATAAAATGCAAACAGTGGTGCAATGATTCAAATAAAAATGAAAAGGTTAGGGATGCATTGCACTATTGGGCTTCAACTCAACACGTACAACCAGTCCAGCCCGCATGGGGCATCCCCTTCCTCTCGCTACAGTGGAGGCGGGGGCCGTGGCGGCCATCCGCCGGCCGTGACCACGTGCCGGCCATCGGCGCCCTCCTCGCCGCCTACAAGACCGACCCTGCGACCTCGGTCAAACCCTAGCCACTACCCTCCTCTCCCCCTCGCTCTCCTCCTCGATCTGGAGAGGCACCCAACCCGGTCGTCGCCGTCGCCGCATCGATCCCGCGGCCACCGACCGCCTCTCATCTCACCGGTGTGTCCAGGAGCTCCGTCGCGCCGCGCTCGTCCTCGTCAACTACTCCATTCGCACCTGGAGGCCCCAAGAAGATGCCACGATCAACTTCCTCACCGTCACAGCCGCCGCACCTCGCCGTCGATCCGCTACTCCGGGCCATCCCCAACCCCTCTCGAGTTCGCCTGCGCCCTTCCCGGTGAGCACCGCGTCGATTTCCACCTGATCCCTTCGAGTCCATCACATTAGATGCCCCCTGAACGTAGCCGCCGTGGCCGCGCTCAAGCCCCGGCCACCCCGTGCGCGCCCTGGACTCCCCTGCCGGCACCCGTCCGCGCGCCCGGCTCGCCCGCCTGCTGCCGCAACTGCTGCTACCCTGCGCTGCCGCGGCCGCACGCTGCTTGCGGCGCTGCCGCTGCTGATGTTGCTGGCTCGCTATGCCAGCCCACGTGCGCGCGCGTCGAACCCCCGCTCGCCTTCTGTTGAAGCTGCCTTGGCGTGCCTGCTGCTGTTGATTACTGCACTGCTGCTCTTGCTTTCTACTGCTGCTCTTCCATTGTTGCTGCTAGCTACGCTTGCGCCGCTGCTCCTATACTGCGGCTACACCGTTGCTTGCTACTACTGCTAATGGCCGTGAATTTGCGCCTATGCAAGTTGCCATGGCAACACAGCCGTGGCTCGATGTGTGGCCGGCCATGCACGAATTTGTAGTACTACTAGGAAAATGGCCCGTGCGTTGCAACGGGAATACAATCGTCCCTTGCTTGATACCTTTTTTTTCTTTACCAGGGATCCATCCTAGCCCCACAATGAAGCCTGACTGTTCCCGAAAAAAAAAGCCTGACTGTCACCACGATGATAGGGCATGACAGTCTGTCTCGAGAAGGTCGTCGGAATCGGATAGACCTAATGCGACCATGGCCTCCTACTACACATCTGCCCAACATCCTTGCCAAGGCCCATATGCATGAGCATTTGATCTAGGGCATCCTCCCTTGTTGTGTTAGTCGAGGCCGGCGGCCGGCCAATGGCACCGGGCATCCTCCCTTGTTGTGTTAGTCGAGGCCGACGGCCGGCCAATGGCACCGTCATTGCGTTTGCGTTGCTATAGAAAAAAAATGTGTCTAAATTTTTTATCTTGCGGACTATATCTAAAGGGGAGATTCAAAAGAGAACGATGTGGCTCACGTACCCAGGTCATTGTATCTGAAGTTTCTATTTATTCAGGATGGCGCAGGAACACATTCAATAACGAAAGTATAATCTAATTAGTAGCAAGGCACTCGGTATCATCAGTTTGTGTTTTTCTCCAAGTAGCATAGAAACACATCCCATAACTATAATATAATACAGGACGGAGGGAGTATGTTGTAATCAATAGCAAGGCAATTAGTTTGGTTACTATCAATTCTCTATGTTGTTCTTACCTTATACAGCATGACCTTTTTTCAGAAAATGATACTTGGGAAATCTCATAAAGCTTCTAGATTGCAGCCATTGAACCAATCAACCGAAGGGCTTATGTAAGTTATTACTGTAAAATAAGTCTCAGTCCTGAGAAGAATTCACTTTGAACACATTTCTCTAAGACGGATAGAACAATCCTTGACAACCTATGCCAGTAAGGAAAAAAATACTGTATTGAAAAGACCACTCATGCTCCTTCCTCTCACATTAACTTCAGGCCTCTAACAATCACCGATCTTTGACTAATCATTCTGAAGTAATACAGGTTTAACTTAAAACATGAAGAGCAATGGTGTTGTCGCTGCTGAACATGACATCTCCCGCTGTTTTGTGTTTTTCCAGTCTACTTGTGCCCACTTCTTCCTCTAAATAGAAATTTTTCAGTGTGGCTCTCTGTATGTCTAATAGAATGCAGCCAATAACTACACGTGTCGGTAATTAACCATGATGGTACCTAAAAAAAGGTAGTTAGTCCATTAAATCTCCACCGTGTGTGTCAAATTCCTGAACATGAAGCCTGTCCATCTGTACCTACAAAATAGCTAGAACATCGGTCAGTGAAATTTAAGGAAGATGGTGACGAGCTTCCTAGACTTGAGCTGCTGTTGATCCCACAGCTAGAGCTCAACGACTCCAGCAAGTCACTATTCCGGAATGTGATTGCGTTCGAGCGGACGTACACGTACCTGAATACTATCTTTTATGATTCTGAATCTTCACATGAGAGGATTAATGACATACAAACAATTTGCCTTAATTCTTGAAGACAATGTTAATCGGATTCTCATATTGAGGAACCATCTTCAGGTACATTTTCTTCACAATCTGCTTGATACGCCTATATTGATAAAGTGTGACCATCAGCTACATTCACCTCAACATAACTGAGAAGAGAAATATTTTTATGACGGAGAAGAAAATAATGATTGATAGAAACCTATCCAACCATGAATAGCTCAGATTAGCTATTTGTAATTTATATATACTACAGTCAGAAAATCATAATTTGATCAAAACATAACTTCATCCAAGATTATGTCGCAATGGATTGCTATAAGTCCACCAACGAATTTCGGATTTAGGACCAAACTTTCTGCCAAAAGTCAGCCACAATACTGTGGACCAATTTATGCCAACAATGTGTGTGTGTGTGTGTGTGTGTGCAACATTGATTGATTAATCTTAAGAAATAATCTACTGCTAGGTGCATGTAGTTTATACCCAGAAAGCTATGAAACCTACAGGACACAGCAAATGCTGGGGAAAATGAAGAGCGATGAAATTCTAACAATTTGCAAGCATCCGGAATAGGTCCTTAGTCAACATGAACTTAGTAATTCTACAATTACAAAAAGGCAGGATAGTCTGCTACAGCCAGAATAGTAAAAGGAACTTGGATTATTCATGTAATGAATCTTCTAGAAATTGGCTGCAAGAGACACAATCACCAAACAACAGTTTAACAAGAATTATTTCTGCGCAAGTCTAAAGATATATTTAATGGCTCTTACACAGTTAACTTGGTCTTCTAGAAATTGGCTGCAAGAGACACAATCACCAAACAACAGTTTAACAAGAATTACTTCTGTGCAAGTCTAAAGATATATTTAATGGCTCTTACACAATTAACTTGGTTGCACAGATAATTACATAGTAGACTATATATGCTGAAGAAACCATGACCATCGAGATGGCATATAAATTCTTATGTTATGGCATCGCTGGTCATCAGTGCTCATTAGGCTCTATACTTATCAAGTCAATGCACAAGAGGAAAAATCAAAAGCATAGCCATGCATTCGCACCATATTTCTAGACCAGATGAAAAGAGGAAAGTATGCTTGTTACCTACATGAAATCTGATTTTCGCGGCACAGATGCGCATAGAGTGGTGGCCAATGTTGCTACAGCCGGGGATCAGGGAACTCACCCACCTCTGACTCTCGCATGGCAGCATGGGAAATTTCCCTTTTCTTTCAACTAATCTCATCTGAAAACTTCCATGGTTCCATGAACCTCCCCATCTCCCTCCTTGAGGCCTTATCCTCTCAGATCCAGACGAAACGCCAAGCGGAACAGACGGCCACCAGAGGAAACACAGTATCGCACGGATAGACAGGTCCATGTGGAGCTTGATCTAGAGCTTGACAGCGGTAGGGAATTGGAGTCCGGCAGGCAGCCTTGGTACGGCGATCTGCTCGACCAGGACGACACCGTCCGGCCGCACGAGCACACCTCCGTCCAGCCTTGGTAACTGTCCAACGTAGCGCACTGCTGCTCACCAAAGAGATGAGCCTGGAACCACCATGAACCTCCTCGTGTCCCCATTTGCGTCTTCACCAGTCCAGGGGCTACCTCCTCCAATGCTCAAGATTTAGTTTATTAAGTACCAAAATCAAAAGATTGATCCTGCACAGATGAAGGCTTCAGAAGACCAACATGGTAGCGAGCATATTAGACCTGAATATAAAATTACAGCATGCACATGTCGCATTGATATGCATAATTAGACTTTTACAGGGCCAGAAAAATGACACTGTAGTTCACTGATGCGGTTAGAGGTTTGTGCATCCAACCATCCAAGTATAAATGTAGATCCTACCTCTAATATCAATTTCACTCGGTCAGGAAAGTGTGCTGAATGTTATTCTTACCTCTCTAAATGAACAAGAAGTCCTTCTGTTCCTCGAAAGAGATCATCAATGGATGAGATAGATAAGCATATAAGGCCTCATGATTGCTCTTGCCTAAATGAGGCATAATATTAGAAAAATATATAACACCTCATTTGGCATCAGAGATTTATAAAGTACATGATCAAGTAAGATCATACTCCCTCCGTTCCAAAATATTTGTCTTTCTAGAGATTTTAAATGGACTACCACATACGGATGTATATAGACATATTTTAGAGTATAGATTCACTCATTTTGCTCCGCATGTAGTCACTTGTTGAAATCTCTAGAAAAACAAATATTTAGGAACGGAGGGAGTAGAAAGCAACAGTTGAGCATGTAGCTTGTCACGGATCTTCATACTCATAGGTGAAATGTGTCATATGAAGATTGTATGGTAGTTCCTGGTTGTTGTTATATAATCTGCACTCTGATCAAGTATTGGAATGAACAGTTTTGAGCATAATCAAAGCACGTCATACAACTGTATGCCATTAGAATTCAGTTCCAAATTCATACAACTGAAAAGAAGATAGATACTACTCCCTCCGTCCCAAAATTCTTGTCTTAGATTTGTCTAAATACGGGTGCATCAAGTCACATTTTAGTATTAGGTACATCGGTATCTAGACAAATCTAAGACAAGAATTTTGGGACGGAGGGAGTACTTTATATATCGTTTTTGTCAAGCCAATATTGCCATGGTCATGAAGCACTGGATTCTAGATAAGTGTAAATTTAGAGAGTGAGGCGATGCCGCCATCTGCCTTCCGGAGCACCCTGCCTTTGATCTCGTGCACGCCTCCCAGGACCGCGTTGGTATCGACCTCGCACCTCAATATGGATGTCCTCCATCTCGAGCACCTCTTTCCTGTGGATCCGGTTGTGGCCAATGTACAGACTAATTCCCAAAACAAAACATTCATTAAGTTAGCATTGTCTCTTTTTCATCTATAGTTCAATTTTCAACCCGATAGAGTTTTGGAGCCCCCAAACCGAGCAGGCATACACGAAATGAAGGAAACAAGCAAGTGAAGGAAGCAGACCTTGTCGTGCGGGTGGGCGGGGAGCCGCGTAAGGTGCCCCATGGCGCCAACAGCAAGCACGGCCCACGCGCCATCCTCTATGCCGCAAGCAAAGCTCCCCGCCGCGGCCGCCGCATGGACGAGCGCGGCCGGTGACGCGCCGGGCTCGGCTAGCACCGCGACGACCACCGGCACGGCGCCCAGGCCCGCGTCCTCCCCCTCCCCGCCTCCTCCTCCTCCTCCCGGTTTGCCCCGGCCCGCGTCCTCCTCCTCCCCCTCCCCGCGTCCTCCTCCTCCTCCCGGTCCGCCCAGGCCCGCTCCTCCTCCTCCTCTTGGTCCGCCGACGCCGCCGGGGCCCCCGGCCACCAACCTGGCCGCGAGCTCCTCCGGATCGCTGGCCGGTTCGCCGGCGCGGCACCGGATCGACCGCTGCGTGGGGTGGGGCTCCTGGCGGCTGGGATCGGGAGGCGAGGGAGAGAGAGAGAGGAGAGCCCGTTCTCGCGTGGGTTTCTGATTTTTTTTAACTTAAAAGGATCGTGAGTTGAATACCATAAACTGTAGGGATTTATTTGCAAAATGGCTGAACGAAACGTTTTCTCACTTAAGAAAGGACTGCGGGTTGAATACTAAAAACCTCAGGGACTTTTCTGCGAGACTGCCACGACGTACGACCAGAAACAATCGGTGGTTTATTAGTAGGTAGAGAATTAGGTAGTAGTACTAATTAGGTTACCTACTTTAGTTGTTTACTAATTTGTACTTAATGAAACAATGACATGCGGGCCACACTGTCCTTGTTGAATAGTCAAAGGTTGACTGAGTTGACTGCACTTAAGATTTTAATATTCGGATTAAAACAATTTCAGAAAATTTCAGAAAATCGATAAAACTTTGAAAAATCATATAAATTCCACCATAACTCTGATGAAAATAATTTATATAAGAAAAACCATCAGAAAAATTAGACCAATCCGAATACGCCATCCACATACCTGTCACATGCCCCCAATATAGTGAACTTGAAACCTTCCCCTCCGGATCGCCTGTCCGATAATTGCCCAGAGCCCGTAAAATATTCTCGGATATTTTCCAGCTCTGTGTGTAACGCGTAGCACTGCGTTAGGTGACCCCTAGTACCACGTATTTGTTGGGGAACGTAGTAATTTCAAAAAATTTCCTACGCACACGCAAGATCATGGTGATGCATAGCAACGAGAGGGGAGAGTGTGATCTACGTACCCTTGTAGACCGACAGCGGAAGCGTTAGCACAACGTGGTTGATGTAGTCGTATGTCTTCACGGCCCGACCGATCAAGCACCGAAACTACGGCACCTCCGAGTTTAGCACACGTTCAGCTCGATGACGATCCCCGGACTCCGATCCAGCAAAGTGTCGGGGAAGAGTTCCGTCAGCACGACGGCGTGGTGACGATCTTGATGTTCTACCGTCGCAGGGCTTCGCCTAAGCACCGCTACAATATTATCGAGGATTATGGTGGAAGGGGACACCGCACACGGCTAAGAATATGATCACGTGGATCAACTTGCGTGTCTAGGGGTGCCCCCTGCCCCCGTATATAAAGGATCAAGGGGAGGAGGCTGACCCTAGGAGGGGCGCGCCAGGGAGTAGGATTCCTACTCCTAGTTGGAGTAGGTTTCCTCCTTTCCTAGTCCAACTAGGAGAAGGGGCGAAAGGGGGGAAGAGGGGAAGGAAGGGAGAGAGGGGCCGCGCCCCAAACCCCTTGTCCAATTCGGACTGGGCTTGGGAGGGGCGCGCGCCACCTCCTGGTCCTTTCCACTAAGGCCCATTAAGGCCCATGGCTTCTTCCTTGTATTCCTGTAACTCCCCGGTACCTCCGAAAATACCCGAATCACTCGGAACCTTTCCGATGTCCGAATATAGTCGTCCAATATATCGATTTTTACGTCTCGACCATTTCGAGACTCCTCGTCATGTCCCCGATCTCATCCGAGACTCCGAACTCCTTCGGTACATCAAAACTCATAAACTCATAATATAACTGTCATCGAAACCTTAAGCGTGCGGACCCTACGGGTTCGAGAACAATGTAGACATGACCGAGACACGTCTCCAGTCAATAACCAATAGTGGAACCTGGATGCTCATATTGGCTCCCACATATTCTACGAAGATCTTTATCGGTCAGACCGCATAACAACATACGTTGTTCCCTTTGTCATCGGTATGTTACTTGCCCGAGATTCGATCGTCGGTATCTTAATACCTAGTTCAATCTCATTACCGGCAAGTCTCTTTACTCGTTCCATAATACATCATCTCACAACTAACTCATTAGTTGCAATGCTTGCAAGGCTTATGTGATGTGCATTACCGAGAGGGCCCAGAGATACCTCTCCGACAATCGGAGTGACAAATCCTAATCTCGAAATACGCCAACTCAACATGTACCTTTGGAGACACCTGTAGAGCTCCTTTATAATCACCCAGTTATGTTGTGACGTCTGGTAGCACACAAAGTGTTCCTCCGGCAAACGGGAGTTGCATAATCTCATAGTCATAGGAACATGTATAAGTCATGAAGAAAGCAATAGCAACATACTAAACGATCGGGTGCTAAGCTAATGGAATGGGTCATGTCAATCACATCATTCTTCTAATGATGTGATCCCGTTAATCAAATAACAACTCTTTTGTTCATGGTTAGGAAACATAACCATCTTCGATTAACGAGCTAGTCAAGTAGAGGCATACTAGTGACACTCTGTTTGTCTATGTATTCACACATGTATTGTGTTTCCGGTTAATACAATTCTAGCATGAATAATAAACATTTATCATGATATAAGGAAATAAATAATAACTTTATTATTGCCTCTAGGGCATATTTCCTTCAGTCTCCCACTTGCACTAGAGTCAATAATCTAGTTCACATCGCCATGTGATTCAACACTAATAGTTCACATCACCATGTGATTAACACCCATAGTTCACATTGTCATGTGACCTATACCCAAAGGGTTTACTAGAGTCAATAATCTAGTTCACATCGTTTATGTGATTAACACCCAAAGAGTACTAAGGTGTGATCATGGTTTGCTTGTGAGATAATATTAGTCAATGGGTCTGTCACATACAGATCCATAAGTATTTTGCGAATTCTATGTCTACAATGCTCTGCACGGAGCTACTCTAGCTAATTGCTCCCACTTTTAATATGTATCTAGATCGAGACTTAGAGTCATCCAGATCTGTGTCAAAACTTGCATCGACGTAACTTTTTACGACGAACCTTTTTTCACCTCCATAATTGAGAAATATTTCCTTATTCCACTAAGGATAATTTTGACCGCTGTCCAGTAATCTACTCTTAGATCACTATTGTACTCCCTTGCTTAACACAGTGTAGGGTATACAATAGATCTGGTACATAGCATGGCATACTTTTTATAGAACCTATGGCTGAGGCATAGGGAATGACTTTCATTCTCTTTCTATCTTCTGCCGTGGTCGGGCTTTGAGTCTTACTCAATTTCACACCTTGTAACACAGCCAAGAACTCTTTCTTTGACTGTTCCATTTTTGAACTACTTCAAAATATTGTCAAGGTATGTACTCATTGAAAAAACTTATCAAGCGTCTTGATCTATCTCTATAGATCTTGATGCTTAATATGTAAGCAGCTTCACCAAGGTCTTTCTTTGAAAAACTTCTTTCAAAACACTCCTTTATGCTTTGCAGAATAATTCTACATTATTTCCGATCAACAATATGTCATTCACATATACTTATCAGAAATGATGTAGTGCTCCCACTCACTTTCTTGTAAATACAGGCTTCACCGCAAGTCTGTATAAAACTATATGCTTTGATCATACTATCAAAGCGTTTATTCCAACTCCGAGAGGCTTGCACCAGTCCATAAATGGATCGCTGGAGCTTGCACACTTTGTTAGCTCCTTTTGGATCGACAAAACCTTCCGACTGCATCATATACAACTCTTCTTCCAGAAATCCATTCAGGAATGCAGTTTTGACATCCATTTGCCGGATTTCATAAAATGAGGCAATTGCTAACATGATTCGGACAGACTTAAGCATAGATACGAGTGAGAAACTCTCATCGTAGTCAACACCTTGAACTTGTCGAAAACCTTTTTGCGACAATTCTAGCTTTGTAGATAGTAACACTACTATCAGCGTCCGTCTTCCTCTTGAAGATCCATTTAATCTCAATGGCTCGCCGATCATTAGGCAAGTCAATCAAAGTCCATACTTTGTTCTCATACATGGATCTCATCTCAGATTTCATGGCCTCAAGCCATTTCACGGAATCTGGGCTCATCATCACTTCCTCATAATTCGTAGGCTCGTCATGGTCAAGTAACATGACCTCCAGAACTGGATTACCGTACCACTCTGGTGCGGATCTCACTCTGGTTTACCTACGAGGTTCGGTAGTAACTTGATCTGAAGTTACATGATCATCATCATTAGCTTCCTCACTAATCGGTCTAGTAGTCACAGGAACAGATTTCTATGATGAACTACTTTCCAATAAGGGAGCAGGTACAGTTACCTCATCAAGTTCTACTTTCCTCCCACTCACTTCTTTCGAGAGAAACTCCTTCTCTAGAAAGGATCCATTCTCAGCAAAGAATATCTTGCCTTCGGATCTGTGATAGAAGGTGTACCCAACAATTTCTTTTGGGTATCCTATGAAGACGCACTTCTCCGATTTGGGTTTGAGCTTATCAGGTTGAAACATTTTCACATAAGCATTGCAACCTCAAACTTTAAGAAACGACAACTTTGGTTTCTTGCCAAACCACAGTTCAGATTGTGTCATCTCAACGGACTTAGATGATGACTTAGATGGTGCCCTTTTAAACGTAAATGCAGCTGTCTTTAATGCATAACCCCAAAACGATATTGGTAGATCGGTAAGAGACGTCATAGATTGCACCATATCTAATAAAGTATGGTTATGACGTTTGGACACACCATTATGCTGTGGTGTTCCAGGTGGCGTGAGTAGTGAAACTATTTCACATTGTTTTTAACTGAAGGCCAAACTCGTAACTCAAATATTTTACTTCTGCGATCATATCGTAGAAACTTTCATTTTTGTTACGATGATTCTCCACTTCACTCTGAAATTCTTTGAACTTTTCAAATGTTTCAGACTTGTGTTTCATCAAGTAGATATACTCATATCTGCTCAAATCATCTGTGAAGATCAGAAAATAATGATACCTGCCACGAGCCTCAATATTCATCGGACCACATACATCAGTATGTATGATTTCCAACAAATCTGTTGCTCGCTCCATTAAACTGGAGGACGGAGTCTTAGTCATCTTGCCCATGATGCATAGTTCGCAAGCATCAATTGATTCATAGTCAAGTGATTCCAAAAGCCCATCAGTATGGATTTTCTTCATGCGCTTTACACCAATATGACCTAAACGGCAGTGCCACAAATAAATTGCACCATCATTATTAACTTTGCATCTTTTGGTTTCAATATTATGAATATGTGTATCACTATGATCGAGATCCAACGAACCATTTTCATTGGGTGTGTAACCATATAAGGTTTTATTCATGTAAACAGAACAACAATTTATTCTCTTACTTAAATGAATAACCGTATTGCAATAAACATGATCAAATCATATTCATGCTCAACGCAAACACCAAATAATACTTATTTAGGTTCACCACTAATCCCAAAAGTATAGGGAGTGTGTGATGATGATCATATCAATCTTGGAACCACTTCCAACACACATCGTCACTTCACCCTTAACTAGTCTCTGTTTATTCTGCAACTCCCGTTCCGAGTTACTAATCTTAGCAACTGAACTAGTATCAAATACTGAGGGGTTGCTATAAACACTAGTAAAGTACACATCAATAACATGTATATCAAATATACTTATGTTCACTTTGCCATCCTTCTTATCCGCCAATCACTTGGGGTAGTTCCGCTTCCAGTGACCAGTCCCTTTGCAGTAGAAGCACTTAGTTTCAGGCTTAGGACCAGACTTGGGCTTCTTCACTTGAGCAGCAACTTGCTTGCTGTTCTTCTTGAAGTTCCCCTTCTTCCCTCTGCCCTTTTCTTGAAACTAGTGGTCTTGTCTACCATCAACACTTGATGTTTTTCTCGATTTCTACCTTCGTCAATTTCAGCATTACGAAGAGCTTGGGAATCGTTTTCGTTATCCCTTGCATATTATAGTTCATCATGAAGTTCTACTAACTTGGTGATGGTGACTAGAGAATTCTGTCAATCACTATCTTATCTGGAAGATTAACTCCCACTTGATTCAAGCGATTGTAGTACCCAGACAATCTGAGCACATGCTCACTAGTTGAGCGATTCTCCTCCATCTTTTAGCTATAGAACTTGTTGGAGACTTCATATCTCTCAACTCGGGTATTTGCTTGAAATATTAACTTCAACTCCTGGAACATCTCATATGGCCCATGACATTCAAAACGTCTTTGAAGTCCCGATTCTAAGCCATTAAGCATGGTGCACTAAACTATCAAGTAGTCATCATATTGAGCTAGCCAAACGTTCATAACGTCTGCATCTGCTCCTGCAATAGGTCTATCACCTAGCGGTGCATCAAGGACATAATTCTTCTGTGCAGCAATGAGGATAAACCTCAGATCACGGATCCAATCCGCATCATTGCTACTAACATCTTTCAACACAATTTTCTCTAGGAACATATCAAAATAAACACAGGGAAGCAACAACGCGAGCTATTGATCTACAACATAATTTGCAAAATACTACCAGGACTAAGTTCATGATAAATTTAAAGTTCAATTAATCATATTACTTAAGAACTCCCACTTAGAAAGACATCCCTCTAATCTTCTAAGTGATCACGTGATCCAAATCAAATAAACCATGTCCGATCATCACGTGAGATGGAGTAGTTTCAATGGTGAACATCACTATGTTGATCATATCTACTATATGATTCACGCTCGACCTTTCGGTCTCCGTGTTCCGAGGCCATATCTGTATATGCTTGGCTCGTCAAGTATAACCTGAGTATTCCGCGTGTGCAACTGTTTTGCACCTGTTGTATTTGAACGTAGAGCCTATCACACCCGATCATCACGTGGTGTTTCAGCACGAAGAACTTTCGCAACGGTGCATACTTAGGGAGAACACTTCTTGATAATTAGTGAGAGATCATCTTTAAATGCTACCGACAATCAAAGCAAGATAAGATGCATAAAAGATAAACATCACATGCAATCAATATAAGTGATATGATATGGCCATCATCATCTTGTGCTTGTGATCTCCATCTTCGAAGCACCGTCATGATCACCATCGTCACCGGCGCGACACCTTGATCACCATCGTAGCATCGTTGTCGTCTCGCCAATCTTATGCTTCCAGGACTATCGCTACCGCTTAGTGATAAAGTAAAGCATTACAGCGCAATTGCATTGCATACAATAAAGCACAACCATATGGCTCCTGCCAGTTGCCGATAACTTGGTTACAAAACATGATCATCTCATACAGTAAAATTTAGCATCATGTCTTGACCATATCACATCACAACATGCCCTGCAAAAACAAGTTAGACGTCCTCTACTTTGTTGTTGCAAGTTTTACGTGGCTGCTACGGGCTTAAGCAAGAACCAATCTTACCTACGCATCAAAACCACAACGATAGTTTGTCAAGTTGGTGCTGTTTTAACCTTCGCAAGGACCGGGCGTAGCCACACTCGGTTCAACTAAAGTTGGAGAAACTGTCACCCGCTAGCCACCTTTGTGCAAAGCACGTCGGGAGAACCGGTCTCGCGTAAGCGTACGCGTAATGTCGGTCCGGGCCGCTTCGTCCAACAATACCGCTGAACCAAAGTATGACATGCTGGTAAGCTGTATGACTTATATCGCCCACAACTCACTTGTGTTCTACTCGTGCATATAACATCAACACATAAAACCTAGGCTCGGATGCCACTGTTGGGGAACATAGTAATTTCAAAAAAATTCCTACGCACACGCAAGATCATGGTGATGCATAGCAACAAGAGGGGAGAGTGTGATCTACGTACCCTTGTAGACCGACAGCGGAAGCGTTAGCACAACGCGGTTGATGTAGTCGTACGTCTTCACGGCCCGATCGATCAAGCATCGAAACTACGACACCTTCGAGTTTTAGCACATGTTCAGCTCGATGACGATCCCCGGACTCTGATCCAGCAAAGTGTCGGGGAAGAGTTCCGTCAGCACGACGGCGTGGTGACGATCTTGATGTTCAACCGTCGCAGGGCTTCGCCTAAGCACCGCTACAATATTATCGAGGATTATGGTGGAAGGGGGCACCGCACACGGCTAAGAATATGATCACGTGGATCAACTTGTGTGTCTAGGGGTGCCCCCTGCCCCCATATATAAAGGATCAAGGGGAGGAGGCCGGCCCTAGGAGGGGCGCGCCTGGGAGTAGGATTCCTACTCCTAGTTGGAGTAGGTTTCCTCCTTTCCTAGTCCAACTAGGAGAAGGGGGGAAAGGGGGGAAGAGGGGAAGGAAGGGAGAGAGGGGCCATGCCCCAAACCCCTTGTCCAATTCGGACTGGGCTTGGGAGGGGCGCGCGCCACCTCCTGGTCTTTTCCACTAAGGCCCATTAAGGCCCATTGCTTCTTCCTCATATTCCCGTAACTCCCCGGTACCTCCGAAAATATCCGAATCACTCGGAACCTTTCCGATGTCCGAATATAGTCGTCCAATATATCAATTTTTACATCTCGACCATTTCGAGACTCCTCGTCATGTCCCTGATCTCATCCGGGACTCCGAACTCCTTCGGTACATCAAAACTCATAAACTCATAATATAACTGTCATCGAAATCTTAAGTGTGCGGACCCTACGGGTTCGAGAACAATGTAGACATGACCGAGACACGTCTCCAGTCAATAACCAATAGCGGAACCTGGATGCTCATATTGGCTCCCACATATTCTATGAAGATCTTTATCGGCCAGACCGCATAACAACATACGTTGTTCCCTTTGTCATCGGTATGTTACTTGCCCGAGATTCGATCGTCGGTATCTTAATATCTAGTTCAATCTCATTACCGGCTAGTCTCTTTACTCGTTCCCTAATACATCATCTCACAACTAACTCATTAGTTGCAATGCTTGCAAGGCTTATGTGATGTGCATTACCGAGAGGGCCCAGAGATACCTCTCCGACAATCATGTCCAGTGTTCAAGGGATTGACTACGATGAAACTTTCTCACTGGTAGCGAAGCTAAAGTCCGTCCGAATCATGTTAGCAATTGCCGCATTCTATGATTATGAGATATGGCAAATGGACGTCAAAACGGCATTCCTTAATGGTTTCCTTAAGGAAGAATTGTATATGATGCAGCCGGAAGGTTTTGTCGATCCTAAGAATGCTGACAAGGTGTGCAAGCTCCAACGCTCGATTTATGGGCTGGTGCAAGCATCTCGGAGTTGGAACATTTGCTTTGATGAGATGATCAAAGCGTTTGGGTTTACGCAGACTTATGGAGAAGCCTGTGTTTACAAGAAAGTGAGTGGGAGCTCTGTAGCATTTCTCATATTATATGTAGATGACATACTTTTGATGGGAAATGATATAGAACTCTTGGACAGCATTAAGGCCTACTTGAATAAAAGTTTTTCAATGAAGGACCTTGGAGAAGCTGCTTATATATTAGGCATCAAGATCTACATAGATAGATCAAGACGCCTCATAGGTCTTTCACAAAGCACATACCTTGATAAGATATTGAAGAAGTTCAATATGGATCAGTCTAAGAAGGGGTCCTTGCCTGTGTTGCAAGGTGTGAAATTGAGCTCAGCTCAATGTCCGACCACGGCAGAAGATATAGAAGAGATGAGTGTCATCCCCTATGCCTCAGCCATAGGTTCTATTATGTATGCCATGCTGTGTACCAGACCTGATGTAAACCTTGCCGTAAGTTTGGTAGGTAGGTACCAAAGTAATCCCGGCATGGAACACTGTACAGCAGTCAAGAATATCCTGAAGTACCTGAAAAGGACTAAGGACATGTTTCTCGTTTATGGAGGTGACGAAGAGCTCGTCGTAAAAGGTTACGTCGACGCTAGCTTTGACACAAATATGGATGACTCTAAGTCACAAACCGGATACGTGTATATTTTGAATGGTGGGGCAGTAAGCTGGTGCAGTTGCAAGCAAAGCGTCGTGGCGGGATCTACATGTGAAGAGGAGTACATGGCAACCTCGGAGGCAGTGCATGAAGCAATTTGGGTGAAGGAGTTCATCACCAACCTAGGAGTCATACCCAATGCGTCGGGGCCGATCAAGCTCTTCTGTGACAACACTGGAGCTATTGCACTTGCCAAGGAGCCCAGGTTTCACAAGAAGACGAGGCACATCAAGCGTCGCTTCAACTCCATTCGTGAAAATGTTCAAGATGGAGACATAGATATTTGTAAAGTACATACGGACCTGAATGTAGCAGATCCGTTGACTAAACCTCTCCCTAGAGCAAAACATGATCAACACCAGAATTCCATGGGTGTTCGATTCCTCACAATGTAACTAGATTATTGACTCTAGTGCAAGTGGGAGACTATTGGAAATATGCCCTAGAGGCAATAATAAAATCATTATTATTATATTTCCTTGTTCATGATAATTGTCTTTATTCATGCTATAATTGTATTATCCGGAAATCGTAATACATGTGTGAATAATAGACACCAACATGTCCCTAGTAAGCCTCTAGTTGACTAGCTCGTTGATCAACGGATAGTCATGGTTTCCTGACAATGGACATTGGATGTCATTGATAACGAGATCACATCATTAGGAGAATGATGTGATGGACAAGACCCAATCCTAAACATAGCACAAGATCGTATAGTTCGTTTGCTAGAGTTTTCCAATGTCAAGTATCCTTTCCTTAGACCATGAGATCGTGTAACTCCCGGATACCGTAGGAGTGCTTTGGGTATACCAAACGTCACAACGTAACTGGGTGACTATAAAGGTATACTACGGGTATCTCCGAAAGTGTCCGTTGGGTTGACACGGATCAAAACTGGGATTTGTCACTCCGTATGATGGAGAGGTATCACTGGGCCCACTCGGTAATGCATCATCATAATGAGCTCAGAGTGACCAAGTGTATGGTCACAGGATCATGCATTACAGTACGAGTAAAGTGACTTGCCGGTAACAAGATTGAACGAGGTATTGGGATACCGACGATCAGATCTCGGGCAAGTAACATACCGATTAACAAAGGGAATTGTATACGGGGTTGCTTGAATCCTCGACATCGTGGTTCATCCGATGAGATCATCGAGGAGCATGTGGGAGCCAACATGGTTATCCAGATCCCGCTGTTGGTTATTAGCCGGAGAGTCATCTCGGTCATGTCTACATGTCTCCCGAACCCGTAGGGTCTACACACTTAAGGTTCGGTGACGCTAGGGTTGTAGGGATATGTATATGCAGTAACCCAAATGCTGTTCGGAGTCCCGGATGAGATCCCGGACGTCACGAGGAGTTCCGGAATGGTCCGGAGGTAAAGAATTATATATAGGAAGTGCTATTTCGGGCATCGGGACAAGTTTCGGGGTCACCGGTATTGTACCGGGTCCACCGGAAGGGTCCCGGGGGTCCACCGGGTGGGGCCACCTACCCCCGGGGGCCGCATGGTCTGTAGGGGGTGCGCCTTGGCCTATATGGGCCAAGGGCACCAGCCCCAAGAGGCCCATGCGCCTAGGGTTCAAGGAAGGAAGAGTCCCAAAAGGGGAAGGCACCTCCTAGGTGCCTTGGGGAGGAGGGATTCCTCCCCTTGGCCGCACCCCCCTAGGAGATTGGATCTCCTAGGGCCGTCGCCCCCCCCCTTTGGCCCTCCTATATATAGTGGGGAGATGGAGGACTTCTGACCCACACCTTTGGTGCCTCCCTCTCCCTCTCCAACACATCCTCCTCCTCCATATTGCTTGGCGAAGCCCTGCCGGAGTACTGCAGCTCCACCACCACCATGCCGCCGTGCTGCTGCTGGAGCCATCTTCCTCAACCTCTCCTTCCTCCTTGCTGGATCTAGAAGAAGGAGACGTCACGCTGACCGTACGTGTGTTGAACGTGGAGGTGCCGTCCGTTCGGCGCTAGGATCTCCGGTGATTTGGATCACGTCGAGTACGCCTTCCTCATCCCCATTCTTTGAACGCTTCCGCGCGTGATCTACAAAGGTATGTAGATGCAATCCGATCACTCGTTGCTAGATGAACTCATAGATGGATCTTGGTGAAACCGTAGGAAAATTTTTGTTTTCTGCAACGTTCCCCAACAATGGCATCATGAGCTAGGTCTATGCGTAGTTCTCTTGCACGAGTAGAACACAATTTGTTGTGGGCGTTGATGTTGTCAACTTTCTTGCCGCTACTAGTCTTATCTTGCTTCAACGGTATTGTGGGATGAAGCGGCCCGGACCAACCTTACACGTACGCTTACGTGAGACCGGTTCCACCGACTAACATGCACAAGTTGCATAAGGTGGCTGGCGGGTGTCTGTCTCTCCCACTTTAGTTGGAGCGGATTCGATGGAAAGGGTCCTTATGAAGGGTAAATAGAAGTTGACAAATCACGTTGTGGCTTTCACGTAGGTAAGAAAACGTTCTTGCTAGAACCCTATTTCAGCCACGTAAAACTTGCAACAACAATTAGAGGACGTCTAACTTGTTTTTGCAGCAAGTATTCTATGATGTGATATGGCCAAAGTTGTGATGAATGATGAATGATATATATGTGATGTATGAGATGTTCATGCTATTGTAAGAATCACGACTTGCATGTCGATGAGTATGACAACCGACAGGAGCCATAGGAGTTGTCTTTATTTATGACCTGCGTGTCATTGAGAAACGCCATGTAAATTACTTTACTTTATTGCTAAACGCGTTAGCCATAGTAGTAGAAGTAATAGTTGGCGAGCAACTTCATGGAGACACGAGGATGGAGATCATGATGATGGAGATCATGGTGTCATGCCGGTGACAAGATGATCATGGAGCCCCAAGATGGAGATCAAAGGAGCTATGTGATATTGGCCATATCATGTCACTTTTATTATTTGATTGCATGTGATGTTTATCATATTTATGCATCTTGTTTACTTAGAATGACGGTAGTAAATAAGATGACCCCTCATAATAATTTCAAGAAAGTGTTCCCCCTAACTGTGCACCGTTGCGACAGTTTGTTGTTTCGAAGCACCACGTGATGATCGGGTGTGATAGATTCTAACGTTCACATACAATGGGTGTAAGACAGATTTACACATGCAAAACACTTAGGTTGACTTGACGAGCCTAGCATGTACAGACATGGACTCGAAACACAGAAGACCAAAAGGTCGAGCATGAGTCGTATAGAAGATACGATCAACATGAAGATGTTCATCGACGTTGACTAGTCCGTCTCACGTGATGATCGGACACGGCCTAGTTAACTCGGATCATGTTATACTTAGATTACAGGAGGGATGTCTATCTAAGTGGGAGTTCATTGAATAATTTGATTAGATGAACTTAATTATCATGAACTTAGTTTAAATATTTTACAATATGTCTTGTAGATCAAATGGCCAACGTAGTCCTCAACTTCAACGCGTTCCTAGAGAAAACCAAGCTGAAAGACGATGACAGCAACTACACGGACTGGGTCCGGAACCTGAGGATCATCCTCGTAGCTGCCAAGAAAGATTATGTCCTACAATCACCGCTAGGTGACGCACCTGTTCTCCCTGCAGAACAAGACGTTATGAATGCTTGGCAGGCACGTACCGATGACTACTCCCTCGTTCAGTGCGGCATGCTTTACAGCTTAGAGCCGGGGCTCCAAAAGCGTTTTGAGAGACACGGAGCATATGATATGTTCGAAGAGCTGAAAATGGTTTTCGAAGCTCATGCCCGGGTCAAGAGATATCAAGTCTCCGACAAGTTCTTCAGCTGTAAGATGGAGGAAAACAGTTCTGTCAGTGAGCACATACTCACTATGTCTGGGTTACATAACCGCTTGACTCAGCTGGGAGTTAATCTCCCGGATGACGCGGTCATTGACAGAATCCTTCAGTCGCTTCCACCGAGCTACAAGAGCTTTGTGATGAACTTCAATATGCAGGGGATGGAAAAGACCATTCCTGAAGTATTTGCAATGCTGAAATCAGCAGAGGTAGAAGTCAAAAAGGAACATCAAGTGTTGATGGTGAATAAAACCACTAAGTTCAAGAAAGGCAAGGGTAAGAAAACCTTCAAGAAGGACGACAAGGGAGTTGCCGCGCCCGGCAAGCAAGCTGCCGGGAAGAAGCGAAAGAATGGACCCAAGCCCGAGACTGAGTGCTTTTATTGCAAGGAAAGTGGTCACTGGAAGCGGAACTGCCCCAAATACTTAGCGGACAAGAAGGCCGGCAAAACAAAAGGTATATGTGATATACATGTAATTGATGTGTACCTTAGCAGTACTCGTAGTAGCTCCTGGGTATTTGATACCGGTGCAGTTGCTCACATTTGTAACTCAAAGCAGGAGCTGCGGAATAAGCGGAGACTGGCGAAGGATGAGGTGACGATGCGCGTCGGGAATGGTTCCAAGGTCGATGTGATCGCCGTCGGCACGCTGCCTCTTCATTTACCTACGGGATTAGTTTTAAACCTCAATAATTGTTATTTAGTACCAGATTTGAGCATGAACATTGTATCAGGATCTTGTTTAATACGAGATGGCTACTCATTTAAATCCGAGAATAATGGTTGTTCTATTTATATGGGAGATATGTTTTATGGTCATGCTCCGATGGTGAATGGTTTATTCTTAATGAATCTCGAGCGTAATGCTACACATATTCATAGTGTGAATACCAAAAGATGTAAGATTGATAATGATAGTCCCACATACTTGTGGCACTGCCGCCTTGGTCACATAGGTATCAAACGCATGAAGAAGCTCCATGTTGATGGACTTTTAGAGTCTCTTGATTACGAATCATTTGACACGTGCGAACCATGCCTCATGGGTAAAATGACCAAGACTCCGTTCTCAGGAACAATGGAGCGAGCAACCAACTTATTGGAAATCATACATACTGATGTGTGCGGTCCAATGAGTGTTGAGGCTCGTGGTGGCTATCGTTATGTTCTCACCCTCACTGATGACTTGAGTAGATATGGGTATGTCTACTTAATGAAACACAAGTCTGAGACCTTTGAAAAGTTCAAGGAATTTCAGAGTGAGGTTGAGAATCAACGTGACAGGAAAATCAAGTTCCTGCGATCAGATCGTGGAGGAGAATACTTGAGTCACGAGTTTGGCACACACTTAAGAAAATCTGGAATAATTTCACAACTCACGCCGCCTGGAACACCTCAGCGTAATGGTGTGTCCGAACATCGTAATCGCACTCTATTAGATATGGTGCGATCTATGATGTCTCTTGCCGATTTACCGCTATCTTTTTGGGGCTATGCTTTAGAGACTGTCGCATTCACTTTAAATAGGGCTCCGTCGAAATCCGTTGAGACGACACCGTTTGAATTATGGTTTGGTAAGAAACCTAAGCTGTCGTTTCTAAAAGTTTGGGGATGCGATGCTTATGTCAAGAAACTTCAACCTGAAAAGCTCGAACCCAAGTCGGAAAAATGCGTCTTCATAGGATACCCTAAAGAAACTATTGGGTATACCTTCTACCTCAGATCCGAAGGCAAGATCTTTGTTGCCAAGAATGGATCCTTTCTAGAGAAAGAGTTTCTCTCGAAAGAAGTAAGTGGGAGGAAAGTAGAACTTGATGAAGTATTACCTCTTGAACCGGAAAAAGGCGCAACTCAAGAAAATGTTCCTGAGGTGCCTGCACTGACTAGAGAGGAAGTTAATGATGATGATCAAGATACTTCAGATCAAGCTCCTACTGAAATTCGAAGGTCCACAAGGACACGTTCCGCACCAGAGTGGTACGGTAACCCTGTCTTGGAAATCATGTTGTTAGACAACGGTGAACCTTCGAACTATGAAGAAGCGATGGCGGGCCCGGATTCCGACAAATGGCTAGAAGCCATGAAATCCGAGATAGGATCCATGTATGAAAACGAAGTATGGACTTTGACTGACTTGCCCCTTGAGCGGCGAGCCATAGAAAATAAATGGATCTTTAAGAAGAAGACAGACGTGGATGGTAATGTGACCATCTATAAAGCTCGGCTTGTCGCTAAGGGTTATCGACAAGTTCAAGGGATTGACTACGATGAGACTTTCTCACCGGTAGCGAAGCTAAAGTCTGTCCAAATCATGTTAGCAATTGTCGCATTCTATGATTATGAGATATGGCAAATGGACGTCAAAACAGCATTCCTTAATGGTTTCCTTAAGGAAGAATTGTATATGATGCAGCCGGAAGGTTTTGTCGATCCTAAGAATGCTGACAAGGTGTGCAAGCTCCAACGCTCGATTTATGGGCTGGTGCAAGCATCTCGGAGTTGGAACATTCGCTTTGATGAGATGATCAAAGCGTTTGGGTTTACGCAGACTTATGGAGAAGGCTGTGTTTACAAGAAAGTGAGTGGGAGCTCTGTAGCATTTCTCATATTATATGTAGATGACATACTTTTGATGGGAAATGATATAGAACTCTTGGACAGCATTAAGGCCTACTTGAATAAAAGTTTTTCAATGAAGGACCTTGGAGAAGCTGCTTATATATTAGGCATCAAGATCTACAGAGATAGATCAAGACGCCTCATAGGTCTTTCACAAAGCACATACCTTGATAAGATATTGAAGAAGTTCAATATGGATCAGTCTAAGAAGGGGTTCTTGCCTGTGTTGCAAGGTGTGAAATTGAGCTCAGCTCAATGTCCGACCACGGCAGAAGATATAGAAGAGATGAGTGTCATCCCCTATGCCTCAGCCATAGGTTCTATTATGTATGCCATGCTGTGTACCAGACCTGATGTAAACCTTGCCGTAAGTTTGGTAGGTAGGTACCAAAGTAATCCCGGCAAGGAACACTGGAAAGCGGTCAAGAATATTCTGAAGTACCTGAAAAGGACTAAGGAAATGTTTCTCGTTTATGGAGGTGACGAAGAGCTCGTCGTAAAAGGTTACGTCGACGCTAGCTTCGACACAAATCTGGATGACTCTAAGTCACAAACCGGATACGTGTATATTTTGAATGGTGGGGCAGTAAGCTGGTGCAGTTGCAAGCAAAGCGTCGTGGCGGGATCTACAAGTGAAGCGGAGTACATGGCAGCCTCGGAGGCAGCGCATGAAGCAATTTGGGTGAAGGAGTTCATCACCGACCTAGGAGTCATACCCAATGCGTCGGGGCCGATCAAGCTCTTCTGTGACAACACTGGAGCTATTGCACTTGCCAAGGAGCCCAGGTTTCACAAGAAGACGAGGCACATCAAGCGTCGCTTCAACTCCATTCGTGAAAATGTTCAAGATGGAGACATAGATATTTGTAAAGTACATACGGACCTGAATGTAGCAGATCCATTGACTAAACCTCTCCCTAGAGCAAAACATGATCAACACCAGAATTCCATGGGTGTTCGATTCATCACAATGTAACTAGATTATTGACTCTAGTGCAAGTGGGAGACTGTTGGAAATATGCCCTAGAGGCAATAATAAAATCATTATTATTATATTTCCTTGTTCATGATAATTGTCTTTATTCATGCTATAATTGTATTATCCGGAAATCGTAATACATGTGTAAATAATAGACACCAACATGTCCCTAGTAAGCCTCTAGTTGACTAGCTCGTTGATCAACGGATAGTCATGGTTTCCTGACTATGGACATTGGATGTCATTGATAACGAGATCACATCATTAGGAGAATGATGTGATGGACAAGACCCAATCCTAAACATAGCACAGGATCGTATAGTTCGTTTGCTAGAGTTTTCCAATGTCAAGTATCCTTTCCTTAGACCATGAGATCGTGTAACTCCCAGATACCGTAGGAGTGCTTTGGGTATACCAAACGTCACAATGTAACTGGGTGACTATAAAGGTATACTACGGGTATCTCCGAAAGTGTCCGTTGGGTTGACACGGATCAAAACTGGGATTTGTCACTCCGTATGACAGAGAGGTATCACTGGGCCCACTCGGTAATGCATCATCATAATGAGCTCAGAGTGACCAAGTGTCCGGTCACGGGATCATGCATTACGGTACGAGTAAAGTGACTTGCCGGTAATGAGATTGAACGAGGTATTGGGATACCGACGATCAGATCTCTGGCAAGTAACATACCGATTGACAAAGGGAATTGTATACGGGGTTGCTTGAATCCTCGACATCGTGGTTCATCCGATGAGATCATCGAGGAGCATGTGGGAGCCAACATGGGTATCCAGATCCCGCTGTTGGTTATTGGTCGGAGAGTCGTCTCGGTCATGTCTACATGTCTCCCGAACCCGTAGGGTCTACACACTTAAGGTTCGGTGACGCTAGGGTTGTAGGGATATGTATATGCAGTAACCCGAATGTTGTTCGGAGTCCCGGATGAGATCCCGGACGTCACGAGGAGTTCCGGAATGGTCCGGAGGTAAAGAATTATATATAGGAAGTGCTATTTCGTGCATCGGGACAAGTTTCGGGGTCACCGGTATTGTACCGGGTCCACCGGAAGGGTCCCGGGGGTCCACCGGGTGGGGCCACCTGCCCCCGGGGGCCACATGGGCTGTAGGGGGTGCGCCTTGGCCTATATGGGCCAAGGGCACCAGCCCCAAGAGGCCTATGCGCCTAGGGTTCAAGGAAGGAAGAGTCCCAAAAGGGGAAGGCACCTCCTAGGTGCCTTGGGGAGGAGGGATTCCTCCCCTTGGCCGCACCCCCCTAGGAGATTGGATCTCCTAGGGCCGGCGCCCCCCCCCTTTGGCCCTCCTATATATAGTGGGGAGATGGAGGACTTCTGACCCACACCTTTGGTGCCTCCCTCTCCATCTCCAACACATCCTCCTCCTCCATAGTGCTTGGCGAAGCCCTGCCGGAGTACTGCAGCTCCACCACCACCACGCCGTCGTGCTGCTGCTGGAGCCATCTTCCTCAACCTCTCCTTCCTCCTTGCTGGATCAAGAAGAAGGAGACGTCACGCTGATCTTACATGTGTTGAACGCGGAGGTGCCGTCCATTCGGCGCTAGGATCTCCGGTGATTTGGATCACGTCGAGTACGCCTTCCTCATCCCCGTTCTTTGAACGCTTCCGCGCGTGATCTACAAAGGTATGTAGATGCAATCCGATCACTCGTTGCTAGATGAACTCATAGATGGATCTTGGTGAAACCGTAGGAAAATTTTTGTTTTCTGCAACGTTCCCCAACACTATCCCCCTCTTATTCTGGCATTCTGCAGTTCAGTCCACATATGATACCCTTATTCCATTTGATACCAATGCATACATATGTAGTGTAGCTCCTTGCTTGCGAGTATTTTGGATGAGTACTCACGGTTGCTTTGCTCCCTCTTTTCCCCCTTTCTATGCTCAATTGCTATGACCAGATGTTGGAGCCCAGGAGCCAGACGCCACTGTCGATGACGGCAACTACTACTCGGGAGGTGCCTACTACTACGTGCAGCCCACTGACGGCGACTAGGAGTAGTTTAGGAGGATCTCAGGCAGGAGGCCTACGCCTCTTTCGATTTGTATCCCAGTTTGTGCTAGCCTTCTTAAGGCAAACTTGTTTAACTTATGTCTGTACTCAGATATTGTTGCTTCCGCTGACTTGTCTATGATCGAGCTCTTGTATTCGAGCCCTCGAGGCCCCTGGCTTGTAATATGATGCTTGTATGACCTATTTTATTTGTAGAGTTGTGTTGTGATATCTTCCCGTGAGTCCCTGATCTTGATCATACATGTTTGCGTGTATGATTAGTGTATGATTGAATCGGGGCCGTCACATGTGACCTGTTGGGCCCACGTGTCAGCCAGCCAACTGCACCAGCAGTTAAGTAGAAGCAGCGTTATTCTCCAGCAGAACTCCCTGACTCCACGTCGCTGCCAAGAAGCTAACCGGCCGTCAATGGTCAACCCGCCTAGCTTGGCTTCAACAGGAGGGTAGCAGCGGTGGCCTTACTTGGACCCCGGCGGGGGCGACCTACCGTGTTCTACTCATCCTCGTTTTCTGTGTGGCGCGGCCTTGTTGACAGCGGGGCGGGGCCTCGGCGGAGCCGGCGATGTCCTCTGTCTCATTGCCGGCGGGCGGTGCCTCAGCGGAGCGGTGGAAATCCTCCCCCGCGTTGCCGGCAGGGTGGGGCCTCGGCTGAGCCGGCGATGTCCTCTGCCTTGTTGTTGACGGGGCGGGGCCTCGGCGGAGCCGGCGGTGTCCTCTGCCTCGTTGTTGGCACCGCGGGGCCTCGGCGGAGCAGGGCCTCGTCGACGCCCGCGGAGCGGGGACTCATCGGAGCCGGCATTGTCCTCTGCCTCGTCCTCGGTCTCGCCAAACAGCGCCTCGCCCGCTTCATCGCCCTCTTTGCTAGCCTCTTTGTAGGCGGCCGCAGCCTCCGCCACCCGCATGCGCTCCCGCCAGCGCTCGAGGCGGCCCTTGCGGGCGGAGCGGTACGAGTCGAGCAGCGCCTCCTGCTCCGCCCGCTCCACGGTGATCTGCTCCTCCGCCCGCAGATGCTCCTGGAAGAGATGGTGGTTGTAGGCGGTGTCGGCCTGCGCCTCCCAGAACTGCTCCTGACGCATCTGCCTCACACTATCCATATATTGGGCACGGGCCTCGCCGATGGTCATGGGGCAATGCACCGGCGAGGATGGCACGGAGGAGGGGGTTGGCGCCGGATCGTCGACTATCATGTTCTCCATTGGGACGTCGTCGTCCTCTGGCTGCCTGCCGGCCAGCCGTTCGGCAGCAATGGCTGCCATCTCCTTGTGGTCCATCGGCCGCCCGTCTCGAAGAGCGCTGGAGCGCGAGGAAGCCATGGTGGGCAGTAGTGGTGTGGACAGGAGAAAGGGAATGGATGCGGATGACTGCGGCTATGGCCGACGCAGCAGTTTATATAGCAATGGTGGGCGGGCGGAGGGACGAACATGTGGCGCCGGAGTAGCCGCCTCGGCAACCGCGTATCATTAATGTGGGCGGCAGATCGACGGACGGACGACACTTGTGTCGTTTGAAGGCGGAGCAATCGCCTGCACCGGGAAGTGGGGCGGGCGGCGATGACTGTTTCAGGCGGAAAGCGCGCGCGGGCGAGGAGATGACTTTACTTGGAGAGGATGACAATGGGGACGCACCAGGTCCATAGCCTCACGTACGCAAGTGCCTCCTTAT
>NC_041388.1:467001057-467014379 GCF_002162155.2 Triticum dicoccoides | reverse complement strand
GTCTAGGTGAATAAGTCATATTAGAAGGTGCATCACGACCTAGGTGCAAGCAGATTGGTGGAAAAGAAGAATATTTCTCTCTTCTAAACACAACATTTAATCAAAACAGTTAAGAGGATGCCTTATTAGCTACCCATGCAGGCCATCGTAATTTATAGCATGCAAAGCGCTTTTATTTCTTGCCTAATAACCACATGGACGTGCTACATGCATTGTTCCTTGCCCGAGCAAAAAAAAGGAAGGAAAGGGGTTTCCACGAGAGACAACGAGGCAGAGGTGGAAGCGCTCGCTGGAGTTATTTATTTTGCTTCCCCCTGGTTTCCTAACATCACGGTCCCACACCATTGTCAACCTATGTAGTACTAGTCAATAAACGAGAGAATTGTACAAGAAGTGGCCGACAACTGGGACCAAGCAGTATTTGTGTTTTTTAGGTGTGAGCACTACAGAGTTTTTCGATGTTTAGCCCAGATATTAATTTTTCTCCTCTGAACAACAACGAAAACATCACTGCAGGTATTAACTGGGGGGCTGTAGCCCGTCTAGCCCAGGCCAGATATCCAACCCAGATATTAATTTTTTCAAGCTGAAAATGGCTAGCCCAACTATACTATTTTTAGGAATACCCAGGCAAGGTCAAGTTGTTATTCTCCGCCCCGCTGGGCTGCAAATTTTTCCTAGGAGGGATGCATTAGGCTTAACAAGAAAATGGGCTTTAAGAAATAATAAATGGGATGTAATTATAAAAACTGGGCAGTAACTATAAAAAAATGCACCAAACACGTGATTACTTTATAAAATATTATTTTTGGACATTGAAAAATTTAATTTCATTAATTGTTGCGAGCGCAATGTTTTGTTGGATTTTTACGTAATATAAATTTATATTGAAATTGTATTTAATCTGACTAGAAATTTCGGGATAAAAATATTTCGGATCCCATCAAAATGTGGGAAATTTTATTTAATTCTGTTTTGAACGGTTAGTTGAAATGGGCTGTACTTTTAAAAAACTGTAAATGGGCTGTAGTAAATTCCATTAGAATTCAAAAATGGGCTACACATTCTTACAAATCTCAAATGGGCTATAAGTTCTCTGCCACACACTTCTGGCCTTACTAAGTTGACGCGTCCCCTAAAAAACAGAGTTGACGCGTATGTAAGGCTTTGTCAACTTATAGTCAACACACGGTTCTAGCAGCAGTGGCCATTGGATGTCCATCCAACGGATGCCGTGCTTCTTCTTCAATCTCGGATATTCTAGCTTCACCCGCCCAAAAAATGATTCCTCCCCTTGACATCTGGGGCGCACCGTTTTGGAAGCTGACCTGTGGGACTACTAAGTTGACGTACCAAGGGCTTTGTCAACTTAGTCAATATAAACGATTCTAGCTACATTGAACGTACGATGTCCATCAAACGGCCATAGTGCTTCTTCAACCTCTAGTCTTCTTGCTCCAGCCGCCCAAAGCAGCGCCGGTCGTGCCGCCTGCTCCTGCCTCCCGTGGCCGGCTGTGCTGCCGTGGAGGTCTCACCACCCCCTACTATTCCCACCACTGGCCAGGCCCTGCGGCGACGGCAGCCTCACACCGCAGCCGAATGAGTGAACCCTCATACTCCTCTCCGCGTGGGCATCCACTGCCGCGTCTTCACCGGCTCCGCGTCTTCACCGGCTCCGCGTCGTCCCCTTCCTAGGCCTCACCGTCGTCCACCGCCCTGGTGCTCTCGGCGTGGCATGGTCAACGTGGAAGGAACGACTTTCATCGGACGTGGACTGTACGTGGAGAGGCTGATAGATGGGTCCATGGCGGCAGCCAGGAAGTGCCTCCTTATTACGCAGAAAATAATGATTCCTCCACCTGACAGCACGGACCCACCGGACGGGCCACCAGTATTTTACAAAAAAAAAATCGTTTCCCCCTGACTGCTGGGACCTACCGGACGGGCCACCGTATTTCGTGAAAAAACATTCCCCCCGCTGTCAGCTCGGACCCACCGGAAGTGCCTCCTTATTACGCACAAAAAAAATGAATACTCCCCCGGCTAGCTGGGACCCACCTTGCTGGGAGGCTGACTTGTGGGCCTACTAAGTTGACGGGGACGAAGGCTTTGTGAACTTAGTCAATATGAATGATTCTAGCTCCAGTGACCGTACGATGTCCATCCAACGGCCGTAGTGCTTCTTCAACCTCTGGTCTTCTTGCTCCAGCCGCCCAAAGCAGCGCCGGTCGTGCCGCATGCTCCTGCCTCCCGTGGCCGGCTGTGCTGCCGCAGAGGCATCACCGCCCTTACTATTCCCACTGCTGGCCAGGCCCTACAGCGACGGCAGCCTCATACCGTAGCCGAACCAGTGAACCCTCGTAGTCCTCTCCACGCGGGCTTCCACTGCTGCGTCGTCCCCTTCCTAGGCCTCGCCGTCGTCCACCGCCGTGGTGCTCTCCGCGCGGCGTGGTCAACGTGGTCAAGGAACGACTTCCATCAGAAGAGTACTGTACGTGGAGAGGCTGACAGCTGGGTCCACGGCCGCAGCACAGTTTTTTGTGATTTGCCAGGTAAGTCGCTTTGTCAGGCCTGTTGGGCTGCAAATCTTTCAAGACGAGGAGAGCTTTCCTTCGGCTGGCCGAGAAAATGGCCCATCAATAATGAGAAATGGGTTGTACATTTTTAAAACACATCAAACCGGCAATTAGTTTCAAATATATTTTTTCATTTCAAGATTTTAAATTACATTAATTTTTATGTGTGGAGAATTTGTTGGATTTTATATTGATATACATTTATTTTTTAAATCAGTTTGAATGTGAGTCAAAATTTCGGGATTAAAAACAGTTCGGACCGCACCGAAATATGCAAAATTTCGTATAATTTTTTAACCGTTGCCACAATATGGGTTGTAATGCTAACAAAAAGAATATGGGCTCCAAAAAAACCTTAAGAATTAGCAAATGGGTTGTAAATTATTAGAAATAATGGCAGATGGGTTGTATGTTGTTTTCCACAGATTTGAGGCTTTCCTAAAAAAAAGGTTGACGCACAAGCATTGATTGTTGGATGTCCATCCAACGGCCGTCGTGCTTCTTCAATCTCTGCTCTTCCTGCTCCAGCCGCTCAAACAAGCGCCGGCAGGACTACCTGCTCCCTCCTCCTCACGGCCGGCTGTGCTGCCGCGCAGGCCTCACCGCCCGACCGTACTCCCATCGCTGGCCTAGCCATCCCTCTACTCACCCACACCTGTTGTTATTCTCCGGCGACGGCAGGCGAACCAGTAAACCCTCATACAGCCGTACTCCCCTCCCTGTGGGAAACAACTGCCGAGTCTTCCCTGCCTCCGTGTCGTCCCCTTCCTAGGCCTCACCGTCGTCCACCGCCCTGGTGCTCTCGGCGCGGCGTGGTCAACGTGGTCAAGGAACGACTTCCATCGGACGTGGACTGTACGTGGAGAGGCTGACAGCTGGGTCCATGGCCGCAGCAAGGAAGTGCCTCCTTATTACTCGAAAAATAATGATTCCTCCACCTGACAGCTGGGACCCACCGGACGGGCCATTGTATTTCGCAAAAAAAATGTTTCCCCCTGACTGCTGGGACCCACCAGCTACATCTTCGCACACAAGGAAGTGCATTCGGGCAAAAAAAATGATTCGCCCCTTGACTGCTGGGACCCACCAGCTACATCTTCGCAGGCAAGGAAGTGCCTGATAGTCGGGACCCACCTGGTCGAAGCGTACGTAGCGTTGTCATTCTGGTCGCAAACGTGTACGTAAATACTGGTCGATGTAGAGGCGCACACGTGTCGTAGTAGAGGCGCACACGTAGCATGTACACGTACGTACAGCGGCCAGGGTGCAAGAAAGAAAATACGGCCACGTATGTGTACATACGGGCGGGGTCTCGAACGCCTACTCGCGCATACGTACGGCCAGGGCTCGTGTACATTGCTAGGTCGGAACAGAGAAACAGCGTCGTCGGCGTGTTCATAGGGAGGCAACGGAATGCCTCGTGTTCATGGGGAGGCAATGGAACGCGTGGGAGCCAACCGGCTGGGTCAGAACGGAATGCGTGGTCGTGTTCATCGGGAGGGCTTGGATGGAACAGGCGATGGAAACGAGGCCTGGCGTACCGCACAACGGAGGAAACGGGCCTCCTACATTTGGAACGAGGTCCTGTTGATCGAGAGGGGTCTGGCGTACCGCAAAACGGAGGAAACGGACCTCCTACGGTCGAAACGGGGGTCCTGTTGATCGGGAGGAGTGTGGCGTACCGCAAAACGGACGAAACGGACTTGTGTTGGAGCGCTACGGTCGAAATGGGGGTCCTGTTCATCGGGAGGGGTGTGGCGTACCGCAAAACGGGACTCCACGAGATACTGTTCATCTCCACCGTCGACCCCCTCCAGCCTCCACGAGCTACTGTTCATCCACCGTCGACCTCCTCCAGCCTCCACCTGCGACTGTTCATCCACGGGCTCCTGTTCATCCAGCCTCCACCGCGCGCTACTCCACCGGCTCCTGTTCAACCAGCCCTCTCCACGGGCTCCTGTTCAACCACCCCTCCACGGGCTACTGTTCATCCTGCCCTCCACCATATCCTGTTCATCCTGCCCTCCACGGCGTGGTCCTGTTCATCCAGCCCTCCACGGGGTCCTGTTCATCTAGCCCCAACCGGCTCGATTGATCGGGGTCTTGTTCATCCAGAGGCAACACCACGGGGTCCTGTTCATCCACCCCCACCGGGAACTGTTGATCCAACCCCCCTGCAACGCTCACTGTTCATTCAGAGGCAGCATCGATCGGCTTCAGCTAGCAGTAGTAGCGAAGGAATCGCTCGATCGGGTTCAGTTAACAGCCATCGATCGATCGCTCGGGTTCAGTAACGCGTAGCCTGCAGTGCAATCGCTCGGGTTCAGTTAGAGCCCAACGCCTCGCTCGGGTTCAGTTAGAGCCAACGCCTCGCACACACGCGCGTACGTGTACGAGAGAAACGTGCATCGCTCAGCCCCCGACCTCCCACCGTAACCGGGAACTCCCCGAAATTTTCCTCACCCTCGCTTCTACCATGGTTTTTTTCCATCATGGACGGCCCAAAGAATGTCATGCAGCTGCGTCTCCGGCCCGCCTAGGACGAAAAGCCCATTTTCTGTCATGGTTTTTTGTCATAGAAGTAGGATCCCACCACATCTATGATGATACCGGGTTTTGTCACAATTATCGTCATAGAAGTGTCATATGTATGACAGAAAAAAAATTCGTTCGGCCCAAAATGTCACGGATGTGTCTTTTGTTTGTAGTGTATGCATGAGACATGGCTACTACCTAAGTCCGAGATGTTGTGCATGATTAGGTACCAAGAGGGTCCTCCCGAAGATGCGCATGAAGGCGGACAAGTCCCCAAGTTCACGGATGAGGAGAACCAATGGAAGGAGCCAAGAGCATCTCCCAGGCCCCGGACATCCGGCCAAGGCCCCGGATATCCGGCCCCTGGAGCGCCTTCCTCTTCAGCTGCTCAGCCTCCAAGTGCCTACAGGCCCCGGACATCTGGCCCGCAAGCCCGGACATCCGGCCAGTCCTGAGGCCCCGGATATCTGCCCCCCCTGCCCGGAAATCCGGACCCCCTAAATCTGAGAGCAACATGGCCAGCTTCACCAGCCCGGACATCCGGCCCCCACAGCCCGGACATCCGGCCCTCCGTGAACGCCCGGACATCCGGCCCGACGCCCGGACGTCCGGCCTCCCTGTCTACGCACAGTAAAGGCCGAGGCCCGTGTATCCCTTCTCCCCCTAGACTATATATACTCTATCCCGTACAACTTTCTAGGGTTAGCGTTGGTTTTGCTCATACTTAGAGATAGAGCTTCGCTCATCCACATCGGATCTACTCCTCGTGTGAAACTGCAGCCTCTTCGGAGAAGATCCCTTTGGATTCAAGACCTCCTTTCGGAGAAGAAATTCAAGACCTCCTCACGGAGAAGACTGGCTACCCTTGTATCGTCCTTAGTTGTCTGTGGATTCGTGTATCGTTCTATGTATCCGAGGATCTAGCACATGTGTGACTTGTTCTTGTTAGTTTGAGTGTTCCTCTTGTGTTTCCCCTTGTGTTTTCCCTCATTTTCCCTCGTTTCCCTCTTTGTGTTCCTCGTTTTCTTTGCGGGATCCGCTCCTTTCGTGAAAGATCGGGCAATTAGGGTTCTACCCTACATCATCTTGGTATCTAGAGCCACGTTGATCACGATTTCGAAGCCTCCCCGTTGTGTTTCTAGCCTAATTTTGTTGTTTTTCGTCCTAATTCAAAAATTCCCCACCAAAAATAGCCCCAATTTTTTTTTTGTGATTTGCTAGTGTGTTGAGATTTTGTTGGTTTGGATCCGTGGATTTGCTTTGTTTTGAGTGGATCTAGCTTCCAATCCTTTTCCCCCCAATTTCCATCCACAAATTCCTCCGAATTTCGCCCGAATTTAACCTCCCCGCGCGGTGTTCATTCCGTTCATCCCCGGATCCAGAGCCCGGACATCCGGCCTTCCACCCGGACATCCGGCCCCTGGCAGCAACATCTCCATCCACCGCCCCATTTTCCGCTCAATTTCCACCAAATTTTGTTCCGGTGCCCACCATATACCATATATACTTCCGCATACCTCCACCACTTCCGCATAATCCAACCATTTTTGGAACGTTTTGCTCTCCGACACAATTGCTACTTCGAGGTTTGAGAATTTGAGTTGCGGTACCGTATCCTTTTGTGTTTCGGCTATCTAGGTACGGTTCGACATCGACATCACCGCCGCTCGTCTTCGCCACGAATGCGTCATCAACAACGACCACCTCGACTATGACTTGGTATTCGTGCCACCATTTTGACACCATACCGGAAGCAAGACCGGTAACCTCATCCTGGTATTGGACATATCATTCTTGCCATTACATTGATAGCCATCATAGCCTTACTCCTTTGCGTTGCTTACCCATCGAGACTAGCCATTGAGTATTGCCGGCAACGAGACTTGTGCACATTAGTGATCATACTTCCCATAGCATACATACATCATTGTTGCATATCTTGGTATCATCTCTTGTGTCACAAAGTTGTCATCGCATACTCATTTGCTATCTTGGTTCGTCAAGCATTGCATGCGGAAAGAGCTCAAGCATCAAAGAGCCAAACAAGCTTTTAAGCAAAGAGCTTTTAAGCAAGAACCATAGCATCTTACAACATTAAGATTGTCATACTCGATCATCTTGGATCATATCATAACAACACCTTGCATAGAACATATTTGGGATAGAAGTCGTTACGTTTTTGCTAAGTAGGTTGTGCACAAGTTCTTGTATCCGCCTATTGTGCAATCGTGCTAGTGTCTCTCTAGTGTTGTGCAACAAGAGCATTCTTGTGGATTCCACATTTTGGCTCACCCTTGGTTGCACAACCCCACTTATCTTGTTGCGTGTGTGTTTCCGTGTACCTTATATGCTTGGTCTACTTGTTACATTTCATCTTGCGAATCTTTTCCAACATTATTGAAGCTCACTTACAATTGCATCAAATTTTGTACCACCATCCTAACCAAGCTCCACCAAAAGCTTTTACTTGTGTAGGTGTGAGAAACCGACAAGAACGCGTACCAATTGTGCTATTTCCTTATCCTACATTGGAGTGATCCTCAATCCACTTTCAACTTCGGTCAAGGTACATTTGGTACTCGTTCTTCTCTTTCTACCACTCACATTTGTCTTGGAATGATGGATAGGCCAAGTACTTCTACCAACCCACTCTTCATGGAGAAAGACGACGACATGAACTCCTTCGTCACCAAGAGTCACCTCTTTGGTGCACAACGTGCTTTGCATCAAGAGCAACAAGCTATGAGTGAACGCATCGACAACCTTGCCGCCGACTTGCGACTTTCCAAGCAACGTACAAGGGACTACTTCGACCACAAGCTCGACGATCACAAGCAAGAGAATGACACAAGGATGGACGAAATTCGTGCTTTGTTGCTCAACCGCTCGTCTTCCACTTCAAGAAGCAGCCGTTCAAGCCGCCGCTCCGACTTCACCCTCTCCGGCTCAAGTACATCGACATCGAACACTCTTCGTCGAGCCGCGCGCACCGACCATCAAGCAAGCCTCAATCCCCTACGAGACACCGACTCCCAAGAGCGCCGACAATGTCAAACTCAAGAGGCCTTTGCGCTAGCACGAGAACGGCAACGACAACGCCAACATGAAGAGGAAGAGCTAGCGCGTCTACACCAAAATGCCCAAGATGCAGAGGCACAACGTCAAGAACAACAACTCCGTGACGCTCAAGCACTTGCGGCGCAACAAGCTCTACGCGATTCAAGTTGAGCCGTTGCTGAATGAAGCCGACAAGCCCGTGAACAAGAGGAAGCACATCACGAAGAAATTCAAGAACAAAGATTTCACGCTCGCTTGCATCGTCAAGTTCCTCTTCGAGCTCGCGAAGATCCCCCACAAGTTCGCCAACACCATCAAGTTCATCGAGAGCATGAAGACAATGGAAATCCTCCAGGACAAGAGCAACATGAGGATAACAACCCTCCGCGCCAAGAGCACCACGAGTTGAACAATCATCTACAACAAGGGCGTCATCATCCCTAACCCCAACACAATGAAGAGCAATGCTACGGAAGCTCAAGTTCACCATGCCCAAGTTCAACGGAAGCAATGATCCCGAAGAATACCTTTCATGGGAATTGAAGGTTGACAAGATCTTCCGTTTGCACAATTTTGAAGAAGAGAAGAAGATCACAATGGCATCCCTTGAGTTCCAAGATTATGTCCTAATTTGGTGGGAACAAATCATAGAGCGCCGAGAGGCAAGAGGTGAACCACCCATCACTACTTGGGCGCAAATGAAGGATGTCATGAGAGCACGCTTCGTACCTACCTACTACAACTGCGACCTCTTCAAGAAACTCCAACAACTCAAGCAAGGAACAAAGAGCGTTGAAGAATACTACGAGGAGATGGAGATTGCAATGATAAGAGCCAATGTCACGGAAGATGATGAGCAAACAATGGCACGTTTCTTGAACGGACTCAATCACCCTATCAAGAAGATCGCCGACTTCCAACCATACTCAAATCTCATCAAGCTAGTGCACCAAGCTACCAAAGCGGAACGCCAAGTGCAAGATGATTTCAAGTATGCCAAGTTCTCATCCAAGTCCTACGGCTTCTCCAATAACCAAGCTTCAACGAGTCCCACACCGACTACAAGACCTTCTACTTCCAACATCGACAAGTCGACTTCCAAGAAAGCTTCGTCAACTACAAGCCATCCTCCTATGAGCAACTTCAAGCCGAGAGCTTCATCATCATCAACCCCAACCGATGAGACCGTCAAGACGAGTTCCTTCAAGTGTTTCACTTGTGGAGGCTGAGGCCACAAGTCCTACGAGTGCACCAACAAGCGAACCATGGTCTTCAACGATGATCGCACTTATGACTCCATGAGCGAAGGTGAAATGGAAGCCCTCGAGCAAGTCGCCATGCACCGCCAAGTGAACAATGAAGAAGAACAAGTCTTTTGTGATGAAGACTCAAGTCCTGCACTTCTTGTCTCCAAAGTCTTGACTCTCCAACATCACCAAGAAGAAGACCAACGATGCCACATATTCCACACCAAGGCCGGCATCAATGGACGATTCGTCAAGGTCATCATCGATGGAGGGAGTTGTCATAATCTCGCAAGTGAAGAACTTTGCTCCAAGCTCCAATTGCCCAAGACGAAGCATCCACATCCATACAAAGTGCAATGGCTTAGTGACTCCGGCACTATCCAAGTCGAGCACCGAGTACAAGTCTCCTTCAAGATCGGCGCCTGCGAAGACACCTTGGAATGCGACGTCGTTCCAATGACCGTTTGTCATCTTCTCCTTGGACGACCATGGCAATTCGATAGAGGAGTCATACACAACGGCCAAACGAACCACTACATCCTCAAGATGAAGGGCAAGGAGTACGTCCTCCGTCCAATGTCGCCAAGTCAAGTGATCGCCGACAAGCAAGCCACCCATCATGGAGATCATAGTGAGAGAGCGAGCCACCAAAACGAAAGTGAGCGCCACAAGCCAAAATTGAGTGCCTCCACGATGAGCGAAAACAAGAACCTAGTTCTATTTGCCACCAAACGTGAGATGAGAGAAGTGTGTGAGAACCCATCTAGTGTCCTACACTACGTCCTCGTGTGCAAGGACAATGCATCACAAACTAACACTTCTCACACTCTTCCTCTAGTGTTGTCTTCTCTTTTGCGGGAATTTCAAGATGTTTTTCCCGATGAGCTACCTCCGGGTCTACCTCTACGAGGCATTGAGCATCGAATCGACCTCATCCCCGGAGCACCTCTTCTGAACAAAGCTCCATACCGTGTCAACCCCGACAAAACAAAAGAAATTCAAAGGCAAGTAAAGCATCTCATAGACCATGGACATGTGCGTGAAAGATTGAGTCCTTGTGCCGTTCCGGTCATTCTTGTGCCAAAACGTGATGGTAGTTTTCGCATGTGCTCTGATTGTAGACCTATCAATGCTATCACCGTTCGCTATAGGTATCCCATTCCACGCCTAGATGATATGCTTGATGAGCTTAGCGGTGCCTCTATATTTTCCAAAATTGATCTTAAGATACTATCAAATCCGCATACAAGAGGGTGATGAATGGAAAACCGCCTTCAAAACCAAGTTTGGTTTGTATGAGTGGTTAGTCATGCCTATGGGTCTTTCGGAAGCACCGGGCACTTTTATGCGCCTTATGAATCATGTCTTTCGCCCTTACATTGGTATATTTGTTGTGGTCTACTTTGATGACATTCTTGTGTTTAGCAAATCTATCAAAGGGCATGTCACCCATGTCCGCACCGTTTTGCAAACTCTTAGAAAAGAGCGCCTCTATGCTAATATGGAGAAATGCCTTTTTGGTGTTGATAAGCTCGTTTTCTTGGGTTTTGTTGTTTCTTCTAAGGGTGTTCATGTTGATGAGTCCAAGATTAATACTATTAAGACTTCGCCGCAACCAACCAACTTGCATCAAGTGCGTAGTTTTCTTGGCCTTGCGGGTTTCTATCATCGCTTTGTGAAGGATTTTAGCACCAGTGCTTCGCCTTTGCATGCTTTGAGCAAGAAGAATGTGCCTTTTGTTTGGGGACCATCCCAAGATACTGCATTCAATGAGCTTAAGAATTTGCTTACTCATGCTCCTGTGCTTGCTTTACCAAACTTCAACAAGCCTTTTGAAATTCATTGCGATGCTAGTGGTAATGGCATAGGAGGTGTGTTAACACAAGAGAAGCGCCCCATAGCTTACTTTAGTGAGAAACTTTTCGGAGCACAACTCAATTATCCCATCTATGACAAAGAGCTATATGCTTTAGTCCGCGTTTTGCATGAATGGGAACATTACCTTCGTCCCCATGAGTTTATCATTCATACCGATCATGAGACTCTCAAGTATCTTAAGGGACAAACTAAGTTGAACAAGCATCATGCTAAATGGAGTGAATTTATTGAGTCTTTTCCCTATGTCATCAAGTACATCAAGGGTAAAGAAAACATCGTAGCGGATGCTCTTTCCCGCATATGCATGCTTGTCACGCAACTTGAGTTAGATGTCATTGGCTTCGAGCATATCAAAGACTTGTATGAGCATGATGCAACTTGTGCTACTCCTTATGCCAAGTGTTTGTCGAATACATCTTGGGAACGCTATTACATCAAAGACGGCTATCTTATGAGAGCTAACAAACTTTGCATCCCCGAGTCGTCTCTTCGTTTGTTGCTTTTGCAGGAATCGCATGGAGGAGGCTTAATGGGACACTTCGGACGTGACAAGACGTTCGCCACGCTCTCGAAGAGCTACTTTTGGCCAAAGATGTTTCGGGACGTCAATCGCTTCACCAACTGGTGTTCTACATGTCGCAAAGATAAGTCCAAAGCTCAATCTCATGGTCTCTATATGTCTTTACCAATTCCATACCAACCATGGGAAGACATTAGCATGGACTTTGTACTTGGTTTGCCTAGAACTCGAAATGGGAAAGATTCCATATTTGTTGTTGTGGACCGTTTCTCAAAAATGGCACATTTTATTCCTTGCCACAAGATAGATGATGATTCACATGTTGCTAATCTCTTTTGTAGGGAAATTTTGCGTCTCCATGGTGTGCCAAAAACCATTGTCTCGGACTGCGAGGTTAAGTTCCTTAGCTACTTTTGGAAGACCCTATGCGCCAAGCTCGGAATCAAGCTACTCTTCTCCACGGCGTACCATCCTCAAACCGACGGCCAAATGGAGGTGACAAACTGCACACTCTCTGCTCTACTTCGAGTACCCATCAAGAAGAACATCAAGGAGTGGGAGGAGTGTCTACACATCGCCGAGTTCGCCTACAATCGAGCAAGACACTCAACAACCGGCAAGTCCCCTTTCGAGGTCGTCTACGAATTCAATCCTTTGTCACCATTGGATATTCTACCTCTACCACTCCAAGAGCGAATAAATTTGGACGCAAGTGCAAGAGCAACCCGTATCAAGAAGGTGCATGAAGATACTAGAAACACCATCGAGCGCCAAGTACAACGCCTTGCGACCAAGCTCAACGTCAACAAGCACCCTATGATATTCAACATTGGAGACCTTGTGTGGCTACACCTTCGCAAGGACCGTTTTCCCCAAGAACGCAAGTCCAAACTTCGACCACGCGTGGATGGACCATTCAAGGTGCTTGCACGCTACAACAACAACGCTTACAAGATCGACATTCCTCGTGACAAGTGCTCCGTGAGCGACATCTTCAACATCAAAGATCTCTCGCCCTACCATGGTGATGAGGATTTCGATCCAAGGACGGATCTTCCCCAAGGGAGGGGAGATGACGCGGAGCATCCCAAGATCATCCCCATGGACGCACCTACACCTCCAATGACACCACTTGGACCAATGACACGAGCCTGAGCCAAGGCTATCGAAGATAGGGTGAACTCACTCCTCTCCGAACTTCCACTTTCTATGCATGAGACATGGCTACTACCTAAGTCTGAGATGTTGTGCATGATTAGGTACCAAGAGGGTCCTCCCGAAGATGCGCATGAAGGCGGACAATTCCCCAAGTCCACAGATGAGGAGAACCAACGGAAGGAGCCAAGAGCATCTCCCAAGGCCCGGACATCCCGCCAAGGCTCCGGACATTTGGCCCCTAGAGCGCCTTCCTCTTCAGCTGCTCAGCCTCCAAGTGCCTACAGGCCTCGGACATCCGGCCTGCAAGCCCGGACATCCGGCCATTCCCGAGGCCCCGTATATCTGCCCCCC
>NC_041388.1:466979323-467000630 GCF_002162155.2 Triticum dicoccoides | reverse complement strand
GGACATCCGCCCCCCCACAGCCCGGATATCCGGCCCTCCACGAACGCCCGGACATCCGGCCCGACGCCCGGACGTCCATCCTCCCTGTCTACGCACAGTAAAGGGCCGAGGCCCATGTATCCCCTTCTCCCCCTAGACTATATATACTCTATCCCATACAACTTTCTAGGGTTAGCGTTGGTTTAGCCCATACTTAGAGATAGAGCTTCGCTCATCCACATCGGATCTACTCCTCGTGAGAGACCGCGACCTCTTTGGAGAAGATCCCTTTGGATTCAAGACCTCCTTTCGGAGAAGAACTTCAAGACCTCCTCACGGAGAAGACCGGCTACCCTTGTATCGTCCTTAGTTGTCCGTGGATTCGTGTATCGTTCTATGTATCCGAGGATCTAGCACATGTGTGACTTGTTCTTGTTAGTTTGAGTGTTCCTCTTGTGTTTTCCCTCGTTTTCCCTTGTTTCCATCTTTGTGTTCCTCGTGTTCTTCACGGGATCCGCTCCTTTCGTGAAAGATCGGGCGATTAGGGTTCTACCCTACATCAATGGGGGTAGCGGAGTCACCGGCAAACGCGGGCCATCAGAACGGTTGCCCCCGTTCTTGGTGCAACGTGGGTTGCTGCTACCTCTCGTACTGCTGCCGTTCGACGATCCCGTCGTGACAGCCGTACCGGACACCATGCTCTCTGAGGGACTCCCCACAAAGAGCATGGTCGTCCCCGGCGGCCCTAATATCGGAAGCCACCATGCGCCCATAAGACATGAATAGGAGCGAAGAGCCCTCCTGTACAGCAAAAGAATGGCGCCCTGGAGGAGTCGGGGTCACCTTCTCCAACGGCGACTTCCTTCCATGACCCCTCCCCGGTGCCGTGAAGGGAAGAAGAATGGGGGCGATCGACTACCACACGCAATGCCAACCTCGAGCTTCGACATGGTGTTGTTCGCGTCCCCTCCTACTGAAGTCAAGGCTATGAGCGGCCTAGCAATGAGCACGCCCGGGTCGCCACTCCCGGCGTTGTCGCCGCGCCGCTCAAGTCCCCCTTTCAGATCCAGGGAAGGCTTCAAGACGAAACCCGGGGCACAACTCATTTTATCAGCACAACCAAAAGAAGACAGAAGAGGAAGAACGCGAGAATGAGTGACTCCACCCTTCTCCGCCCCTCCCTTTTATAGGCGAGCCGGGGAGGGGAGCCGCCCCCTCAAACGGGCGGCCACCGTCCTCCTCCTCCAATTCAAGGTGACCGGGCCCTCGCCTTGATGCTCTACCATGCCACGCGCCTCCGTTACCTACCACACGCGATGCATGCAACATACATGGCTAAGGATAAGGCCGTGGTGGGAAGAGTGAATTGGCAGTTTCTACCCCTTGCGTTAAAGCCATTCACGTGGCATTACTGGAGCAGCCCCACCACAATTGTCTTTGTGCAACGCATGGAGAAACCTGGAACTGGCCCAAAGTCAAGGCTAATAAAGAAGCAAAGAAAACCTCAAGATACCTGTGACGATGACATGTACCAGGGTAGGGTAATAGGCCTGACCTAGACGCCCTTCCTGAGGACACTACCCAAAGATCAACAACATTCAAAGCACAACATTTCCACCTACTGGAATCTCCTCAGAATGCAACCCACTCGACCAACAATTCCACTCGGATAACCCAATTCCATTCGACCAGTATATTACCATTCGACCGTACAAGAAACCACTCGGAATACAGAAGACCTAAAGTCACTCAGGATGGCAATGGTCAGGCGTTCACTCTATAGTGTTAATGATCATTAATATGTCTTTATTGCTAACGTTACTAGTAACGCCTCACCTTTATGTACATTGAACTCCTTGTAACGTGGGCTGGCTGGGGTCCTCGCGCACTCTATATAAGCCACCCCCTCCACTGAGACAAGGGTTTGCACCCCCTGTAACTTCATGCATAATCCAGTCAACCGCCTCAAGGCACCGAGACGTAGGGCTATTGCTTCCTCCGAGAAGGGCCTGAACTCGTAAATCTTGCATGCACAACCTCATCATAGCTAGGATCTTGCCTCCTCCTACGTACCCCCTTTCTACTGTCAGACTTAGAACCACGACAGTTGGCGCCCACCGTGAGGCAGGTGTCTTAGCGACTTCCGGTGAGGTTGCGATTTTTCCGATTCCCATCATCATGGTTTCCGGCGGAGGTTTGGCTGAGGGCCGCGAGATCCGTCTCAGCGCGCTTGTTTTCATCGTCGACGACTCTGCTTGGCTTCAAGAAGCTCGCCTCAACGTCGAGGCGCTCCCCGTCCGTGGGGCGACCCACTTTTGGGCGTGCGTTCGCCGCGTCCTTCTGTGGCAACCGTCGACCCAGTATCGGTCGGCTCCCGCAACGTCTTCACTCGTCGCTGCTCGTCGCCGCAAGCGATCCGGTTGATCACGGCTTCAGCGGTGGATTAAGCATGCGGTGGCTCGCTGGTCAGCCACCCCTCAAGTCGCGGCAATCGAGCCCGACGAATCTCTCTACGGGCTGTTCGACCTGTCGACTGGCTCCGTCGAGACCCTGTCCGAGTGTGACAGCAGCGACCCTGCTATAGAATTCCTGATGGTCGACACGCTGCGCAGCCTGCCTGGTTTCTACCACAGTGATGGCGGTGATGGTGGCGGTGATCCGTCACGTGTTCACAAAGAATATCGTCCTCAGGCCCTCACTTCGCAACAGAGGGAGGAGTTGCATCGTCGCAACACGAAGGCTCTCCACACTCCCATCGTCGGGGAAACCTCTGAGGCACGGGCCTTGGAGGCTGCGTGCCTGGGCACGTTGGCTGAGCGCGCGCGACTGGATAACCTTCAGCATTCACTCGACGAACGCGCTTGGCGACTGATTCCAAAATCCACTCGACGACAGCGGCAATTGTTCCCACCCGAACATGAGGTATACCGTACTCCAATTCAGAATCTTACTGCCGCGGCCCGCACAGCAGAGTCAATCCAGTCGTCCCAATCAGAGGTTGGAAGGGGTTTGATGCAGATTCGAGCGCTGCTCCGAGCAGCAAGAGAACAGAACACATCAGTTTCCCAGTCGCGTAACAGGATCCATAGCAGATCTGTGGTGGCGGACACTGTCCAGTCGGCCCACAACCCAAGATCGCCTCTACGGTGTGAGGGCTGAGGGCATCGTCAAGAGTACTACATGGGTTGGAACCACGAGCAATATGATCATCGGTTCAACCGTGAGGACCACCGTCGAGTGCCCACGCCCCCTCCGAGGGGCGGATCATATGCACCCCGGCGGCCCGATGACAGGCATCCGTATGGTCACTAGCGAAGACATCCAGTTGATCCCAGAGAACCCGAATTTGATGCAAGGTCAATTTTGGTACAAGGTTTGGTCGACCGGAATAGAGCTCACAGAGGAAGGACGGGACAGAGATCGACCAACGAGCAGTCGAGTACACGTATCAGGACCTAAGTGTTTCAGCAGTGCCATCAAGGCCGCAAAAATCCCTCCCAACTTCAGGTTGGCGACTGGGTAAGTTAGTTTACCGGTGAATCCAAACCTGACACTTGGTTAGACGATTACCGAGTGGCTATAGAGATTGGTGGTGGTAATGATGAGGTAGCCATGAAACATCTTGCTTTGATGTTGGAAGGGCCAGCCAGAGCTTGGTTGAATCAGTTGGCTCCTGGCAGCATATTCAGTTGGGAAGAATTGGCCCGAGTGTTTGTTAGGACGTTTAAGGGCACTTGCAAGCGGCCTGCGGGGCTGATAGAATTGCAACATTTTGTTCAGAAACCGAATGAGACTTTGAGGGATTACATCCAGAAGTGGACCACTTTACACCACATAGTGGAAAACATGTCACCACACCAAGCAGTTTGTGCCTTCAAGGAGGGCGTTCATTACACAGAGCTTAACCTGAAATTTGGTCGAACATGAGATATGACTCTGACCCGAATGATGGAAATAGCCACTCGGTACACTAACGGTGAGGAAGAAGACCGACTCCGTAGTGGCAAGAATAAACCAGTCGCCCAAGATGCCGGAGGGAGTAATTCCAATCGGAAACAGAAGCGTAAAGCCGAACCCGCCGCTCCTGGTGAAGCCGCAGCAGTGACCCAAGGAAAATTCAAAGCAAAACCTAAAGGACCATGGGTCCCTAAAAAGGTGAAAGATTCAGCAGGAAATGATGTGCTAGATTTACCGTGTCATATACACACCAAGGTGGATGAAGAGGGAAACCTAATTTATCCCAAGCATACCACTCGACAGTGTCGACTCCTTATCCAGCAATTCCGAGAGGGCCAGCCCAACGAGAAAGAGAAGGAATCTAATAAGGATGAAGACAAAGAGGAGGATGATGATTTCCCCAATATTAATGCCACTTTGATGATTTTTGCTGACGTTGAGAGCAAAGCCGAATGAAAGTCATTAACAGAGAAGTAAACATGGTTGCCCCGGCAACGCCAACATATTTGAAGTGGTCTAAGACTCCCATTACATTCGACCAATCTGACCATCCGGCACGTGTTGCTACCCCAGGGAAGCAAGCGTTGGTGGTTGACCCAGTCGTTGGGGGCACTTGATTGACCAAGGCCCTGATGGATGGTGGCAGTGGCTTGAAGATTTTGTATGTTGAGACTCTCCGAGATATGGGCATCCCGATGTCCAAGCTCAGTGAAAGCAATATGCGCTTCCACGGTGTCATCCCTGGGAAGAAAGCCGATTCACTCGGCCAGATCACTCTTGACGTGGTTTTCGGTGATTTGAAGAATTATCGCAAGGAAAAGTTGACATTTGAAGTTGTGGATATTCACAGTGCTTATCATGCTATTCTGGGCAGGTCTGCGTATGCCCGCTTCATGGCTCGACCATGTTACATATACCTCAAGCTGAAGATGCTCGGTGCCAAGGGTGTGATCACGATCACTGGTAATCGGCAGAGAGCGGAGGAGTGTTTCTAGAAGGGCTCAAAGATTGCCGATGAACAAATGGCAGAAGTGGAAATGCAAGAGTACCAGAAGAACGCAGATCCAAGTGATTTGCTACGTGCCAAGAAGCCGGCTTCAGAATCTGCATTTCACTCGTCTGGTGAAACAAAGCAAGTTCATATTCATCCGACCGATCCTAATGCTGCTCCGACTCAAATCTCAACAACACTCGACAGTAAATAGGAAGAAGCGCTCATCCAGTTCCTCCATGAGAACCGGGACATCTTTGCATAGAAACCTTCTAACATGCCAGGTGTACTAAGTGTTGGGGAACGTAGTAATTTCAAAAAAATTCCTACGCACACGCAAGATCATGGTGATGCATAGCAACGAGAGGGGAGAGTGTCATCTACGTACCCTTGTAGACCGACAGCGGAAGCGTTAGCACAACGCGGTTGATGTAGTCGTACGTCTTCACGGCCCGACCGATCAAGCACCGAAACTACGGCACCTCCGAGTTTTAGCACACGTTCAACTCGATGACGATCCCCGGACTCCGATCCAGCAAAGTGTCGGGGAAGAGTTCCGTCAGCACGACGGCGTGGTGACGATCTTGATGTTCTACGGTCGCAGGGCTTCTCCTAAGCACCGCTACAATATTATCGAGGATTATGGTGGAAGAGGGCACCGCACACGGCTAAGAAAACGATCACGTGGATCAACTTGTGTGTCTAGGGGTGCCCCTTGCCCCCGTATATAAAGGAGCAAGGGGAGGAGGCCCGGCCCTATTGGCGCGCCAAGGAGGAGTCCTCCTCCTAGTAGGAGTAGGACTCCTACTAGGAGGGGGAAAGGAAGTGGGGAGGGAGAAGGAAAGGGGGGCGCCGCCCCCCCATCCCTCTCCTAGTCCAATTCGGACCAGGGGGAGGAGGCGCGCGGCCCACCCTGGCTGCCCTTCTCTCTCTCCACTAAGGCCCATATGGCCCATTACTTCTCCCGGGTGGGGGGGTTCCGGTAACCCTCCGGTACTCCGCTTTTCTCCGAAATCACCCGGAACACTTCCGGTGTCCGAATATAGCCGTCCAATATATCAATCTTTATGTCTTGACCATTTCGAGACTCCTCGTTATGTCCGTGATCACATCCGGGACTCCGAACTAACTTCGGTACATCAAAACTCATAATATAACTGTCATCGAAACCTTAAGCGTGCGGACCCTACGGGTTCGAGAACAATGTAGACATGACCGAGACATGTCTCCGGTCAATAACCAATAGCGGAACCTGGATGCTCATATTGGCTCCCACATATTCTACGAAGATCTTTATCGGTCAGACCGCATAACAACATATGTTGTTCCCTTTGTCATCAGTATGTTACTTGCCCGAGATTCGATCGTCGGTATCTCAATACCTAGTTCAATCTCGTTACCGGCAAGTCTCTTTACTCGTTTCGTAATACATCATCTCACAACTAACTCATTAGTTGCAATGCTTGCAAGGCTTATGTGATGTGCATTACCGAGAGGGCCCAGAGATACCTCTCCGACAATCGGAGTGACAAATCCTAATCTCGAAATACGCCAACCCAACATTTACCTTTGGAGACACCTGTAGAGCTCCTTTATAATCACCCAGTTACGTTGTGACGTTTGGTAGCACACAAAGTGTTCCTCCGGCAAACGGGAGTTGCATAATCTCATAGTCATAGGAACATGTATAAGTCATGAAGAAAGCAATAGCAATATACTAAACGATCGGGTGCTAAGCTAATGGAATGGGTCATGTCAATCACATCATTCTCCTAATAATGTGATCCCGTTAATCAAATGACAACACATGTCTATGGTTAGGAAACATAACCATCTTTGATTAATGAGCTAGTCAAGTAGAGGCATACTAGTGACGTTTAGTTTGTCTATGTATTCACACAAGTATTATGTTTCCGGATAATACAATTCTAGCATGAATAATAAACATTTATCATGATATAAGGAAATAAAATAATAACATTATTATTGCCTCTAGGGCATATTTCCTTCAGTCTCCCACTTGCACTAGAGTCAATAATCTAGATTACACAGTAATGATTCTAACACCCATGGAGCTTTGGTGCTGATCATGTTTTGCTCGTGGAAGAGGCTTAGTCAACGGGTCTGCAACATTCAGATCCGTATGTATCTTGCAAATCTCTATGTCTTCCACCTGGACTAGATCCCAGATGGAATTGAAGCGTCTCCTGATGTGCTTGGTTCTCTTGTGAAATCTGGATTCCTTTGCCAAGGCAATTGCACCAGTATTGTCACAAAAGATTTTCATTGGACCCGATGCACTAGGTATGACACCTAGATCGGATATGAACTCCTTCATCTAGACTCCTTCATTTTGCTGCTTCCGAAGCAACTATGTACTCCGCTTCACGTGTAGATCCCGCCACAACGCTTTGTTTAGAACTGCACCAACTAACAGCTCCACCGTTTAATGTAAACACGTATCCGGTTTGCGATTTAGAATCGTCGGATCAGTGTCAAAGCTTGCATCAACGTAACCATTTACGATGAGCTCTTTTTCACCTCCATATATGAGAAACATATCCTTAGTCCTTTTCAGGTATTTCAGGATGTTCTTGACCGCTGTCCAGTGATCCACTCCTGGATTACTTTGGTACCTCCCTGCTAGACTTATAGCAAGACACACATCAGGTCTGGTACACAGCATTGCATACATGATAGAGCCTATGGCTGAAGCATAGGGAACATCTTTCATTTTCTCTCTATCTTCTGCATTGGTCGGGCATTGAGTCTTACTCAATTTCACACCTTGTAACACAAGCAAGAATCCTTTCTTTGCTTGATCCATTTTGAACTTCTTCAAAATTTTGTCAAGGTATGTGCTTTGTGAAAGTCCAATTAAGCGTCTTGATCTATCTCTATAGATCTTAATGCCCAATATGTAAGCAGCTTCACCGAGGTCTTTCATTGAAAAACTCTTATTCAAGTATCCCTTTATGCTATTCAGAAATTCTATATCATTTCCGATTAGTAATATGTCATCTACATATAATATCAGAAATGCTACAGAGCTCCCACTCACTTTCTTGTAAATACAGGCTTCTCCAAAAGTCTGTACAAAACCAAATGCTTTGATCACACTATCAAAGCATTTATTCCAACTCCGAGAAGCTTGCACCAGTCCATAAATGGATCGCTGGAGCTTGCACACTTTGTTAGCTCCCTTTGGATCGACAAAACCTTCCGGTTGCATCATATACAACTCTTTTCTTCCAGAAATCCATTCAGGAATGCAATTTTGACATCCATCTGCCAAATTTCATAATTATAAAATGCGGCAATTGCTAACATGATTCGGACAAACTTAAGCATCGCTACGGGTGAGAAGGTCTCATCGTAGTCAATCCCTTGAACTTGTCGAAAACCTTTTGCGACAAGTCGAGCTTTGTAGACAGTAATATTACCGTCAGCGTCAGTCTTCTTCTTGAAGATCCATTTATTCTCAATTGCTTGTCGATCATTGGGCAAGTCAACCAAAGTCCATACTTTGTTCTCATACATGGATCCCATCTCAGATTTCATGGCTTCAAGCCATTTTGCGGAATCTGGGCTCACCATCGCTTCTCCACAGTTCGTAGGTTCATCATGATCTAGTAGCATGACTTCCAGAACAGGATTACCGTACCACTCTGGTGCGGATCTTACTCTGGTTGATCTACGAGGTTTAGTAGTATCTTGTTCTGAAGTTTCATGATCATCATCATTAGCTTCCTCACTAATTGGTGTAGGTGTCACAGAAACTGGTTTTTGTGATGTACTACTTTCCAATAAGGGAACAGGTACAGTTACCTCGTCAAGTTCTACTTTCCTTCCACTCACTTCTTTCGAGAGAAACTCCTTCTCTAGAAATTTTCCGAATTTAGCAACAAAAGTCTTGCCTTCGGATCTGTGATAGAAGGTGTATCCAATAGTTTCCTTTGGATATCCTATGAAGACACATTTCTCCGATTTGGGTTCGAGCTTATCAGATTGAAGCTTTTTCACATAAGCATCGCAGCCCCAAACTTTCAGAAATGACAACTTTGGTTTCTTGCCAAACCACAGTTCATAAGGCATCGTCTCAACGAATTTTGATGGTGCCCTATTTAACATGAATGCGGCCGTCTCTAGAGCATATCCCCAAAACGATAGCGGTAAATCAGTAAGAGACATCATAGATCGCACCATATCTAGTAAAGTACGATTACGACGTTCGGACACACCATTACGCTGTGGTGTTCCGGGTGGCGTGAGTTGCAAAACTATTCTGCATTGTTTCAAATGTACACAAAACTCGTAACTCAAATATTCTCCTCCACGATCAGATCGTAGGAATTTTATTTTCTTGTTACGATGATTTTCAACTTCACTATGAAATTCTTTGAACTTTTCAAACGTTTCAGACTTATGTTTCATTAAGTAGATATACCCATATCTGCTTAAGTCATCTGTGAAGGTGAGAAAATAACGATATCCGCCACGAGCCTCAACATTCATCGGACCACATACATCTGTATGTATGATTTCCAACAAATCTGTTGCTCTCTCCATAGTACCGGAGAACGGTGTTTTTGTCATTTTACCCATAAGGCACGATTCGCAAGTACCAAGCGATTCATAATCAAGTGGTTCCAAACGCCCATCAGTATGGAGTTTCTTCATGCGCTTTACACCGATATGACCCAAACGGCAGTCCCATAAATAAGTTGCACTATCATTATCAACTCTGCATCTTTTGGCTTCAACATTATGAATATGTGTGTCACTACTATCGAGATTTAATAAGAATAGACCACTCTTTAAGGGTGCATGACCATAAAAGATATTACTCATATAAATAGAACAACCATTATTCTCTGATTTAAATGAATAACCATCTCGCATCAAACAAGATCCAGATATAATGTTCATGCTTAACGCTGGCACCAAATAACAATTATTTAGGTCTAATACTAATCCCGAAGGTAGATGTAGAGGTAGCGTGCCGACCGCGATCACATCGACTTTGGAACCATTTCCCACGCGCATCGTCACCTCGTCCTTAGCCAATCTTCGCTTAATCCGTAGTCCCTGTTTCGAGTTGCAAATGTTAGCAACAGAACCAGTATCAAATACCCAGGTGCTACTGTGAGCATTAGTAAGGTACACATCAGTAACATGTATATCACATATACCTTTGTTCACCTTGCCATCCTTCTTATCCGCCAAATACTTGGGGCAGTTTCGCTTCCAGTGACCAGTCTACTTGCAGTAGAAGCACTCAGTTTCAGGCTTAGGTCCAGGTTTGGGTTTCTTCTCTTGAGTAGCAACTTGCTTGCTGTTCTTTTTGAAGTTCCCCTTCTTCTTCCCTTTGCCTTTTTTCTTGAAACTAGTGGTCTTGTTGACCATCAACACTTGATGCTCCTTCTTGATTTCTACCTCTGCAGCTTTCAGCATTGCGAAGAGCTCGGGAATAGTCTTATTCATCCCTTGCATATTATAGTTCATCACGAAGCTCTTGTAGCTTGGTGGCAGTGATTGGAGAATTCTGTCAATGACGCAATCATCTGGAAGATTAACTCCCAATTGAATCAAGTGATTATTATACCCAGACATTTTGAGTATATGCTCACTGACAGAACTGTTCTCCTCCATCTTGCAGCTATAGAACTTATTGGAGACTTCATATCTCTCAATCCGGGCATTTGCTTGAAATATTAACTTCAACTCCTGGAACATCTCATATGCTCCATGACATTCAAAACGTCGTTGAAGTCCGGATTCTAAGCCGTAAAGCATGGCACATTGAACTATCGAGTAGTCATCAGCTTTGCTCTGCCAGACGTTCATAACATCTGGTGTTGCTCCAGCAGCAGGCCTGGCACCCAGCGGTGCTTTTAGGACGTAATTCTTCTATGCAGCAATGAGGATAATCCTCAAGTTACGGACCCAGTCCGTGTAATTGCTACCATCATCTTTCAACTTTGCTTTCTCAAGGAACGCATTAAAATTCAACGGAACAACAGCACGGGCCATCTATCTACAATCAAACATAAACAAGCAAGATACTATCAGGTACTAAGTTCATGATAAATTTAGGTTCAATTAATCATATTACTAAAGAACTCCCACTTAGATAGACATCCCTCTAATCCTCTAAGTGATTACGTGATCCAAATCAACTAAACCATGTCCGATCATCACGTGAGATGGAGTAGTTTCATTGGTGAACATCACTATGTTGATCATATCTACTATATGATTCACGCTCGACCTTTCGGTCTTCGTGTTCCGAGGCCATATCTGTATATGCTTGGCTCGTCAAGTATAACCTAAGTATTCCGCGTGTGCAACTGTTTTGCACCCGTTGTATTTGAACATAGAGCCTATCACACCCGATCATCACGTGGTGTCTCAGCACGAAGAACTTTCGCAATGGTGCATACTTAGGGAGAACACTTCTTGATAATTAGTGAGAGATCATCTTAAAATGCTACCGTCAAACAAAGCAAGATAAGATGCATAAAATATAAACATCACATGCAATCAATATAAGTGATATGATATGGCCATCATCATCTTGTGCTTGTGATCTCCATCTTTGAAGCACCTTCATGATCACCATCGTCACCGGCGCGACACCTTGATCACCATCGTAGCATCGTTGTCGTCTCGCTAATCTTATGCTTCCACGACTATCGCTACCGCTTAGTGATAAAGTAAAGAATTACAGCGCAATTGCATTGCATACAATAAAGCGACAACCATATGGCTCGTGCCAGTTGCCGATAACTTACAAAACATGATCATCTCATACAATAAAATTTAGCATCATGTCTTGACCATATCACATCACAACATGCCCTTCAAAAACAAGTTAGACGTCCTCTACTTTGTTGTTGCAAGTTTTACGTGGCTGCTACGGCCTTAAGTAAGAACCAATCTTACCTACGCATCAAAACCACAACGATAGTTTGTCAAGTTGGTGCTGTTTTAACCTTCGCAAGGACCGGGCGTAGCCACACTCGGTTCAACTAAAGTTGGAGAAACTGACAGCCACTAGCCACCTTTGTGCAAAGCACGTCGGGAGAACCGGTCTCGCGTAAGCGTACGCGTAATGTCGGTCCGCGCTGCTTCGTCCAACAATACCGCCGAACCAAAGTATGACATGCTGGTAAGCAGTATGACTTATATCGCCCACAACTCACTTGTGTTCTACTCGTGCATATAACATCAACACATAAAACCTAGGCTCTGATGCCACTGTTGGGGAACGTAGTAATTTCAAAAAAATTCCTACGCACACGCAAGATCATGGTGATGCATAGCAACGAGAGGGGAGAGTGTGATCTACGTACCCTTGTAGACCGACAGTGGAAGCGTTAGCACAACGCGGTTGATGTAGTCGTACGTCTTCACGGCCCGACCGATCAAGCACCGAAACTACGGCACCTCCGAGTCTTAGCACACGTTCAGCTTGATGACGATCCCCGGACTCCGATCCAGCAAGTGTCGAGGAAGAGTTCCGTCAGCACGATGGCGTGGTGACGATCTTGATGTTCTACCGTCGCAGGGCTTCGCCTAAGCACCGCTACAATATTATCGAGGATTATGGTGGAAGGGGGCACCGCACACGGCTAAGAAAATGAACACGTCGATCAACTTGTGTGTCTAGGGGTGCCCCCTGCCCCCGTATATAAAGGAGCAAGGGGAGGAGGCCAGCCGGCCCTATTGGCGCGCCAAGGAGGAGTCCTCCTCCTAGTAGGAGTAGGACTCCTACTAGGAGGGGGAAAGGAAGTGGGGAGGGAGAAGGAAAGGGGGGCGCCGCCCCCCCTCTCCTAGTCCAATTCGGACCAGGGGGAGGAGGCGCGTGGCCCACCCTAGCTGCCCTTCTCTCTCTCCACTAAGGCCCATATGGCCCATTACTTCTCCCGGGGGGTTCCGGTAACCCTCCGGTACTCCGGTTTTCTCCGAAATCACCCGGAACACTTTCAGTGTCCGAATATAGCCGTCCAATATATCAATCTTTATGTCTCGACCATTTCGAGACTCCTCGTTATGTCCATGATCACTCCCGGGACTCCGAACTAACTTCGGTACATCAAAACGCATAAACTCATAATATAACTGTCATTGAAACCTTAAGCGTGCGGACCCTACGGGTTCAAGAACAATGTAGACATGACCGAGACATGTCTCCGGTCAATAACCAATAGCGGAACCTCGATGCTCATATTGGCCCCCACATATTCTACGAAGATCTTTATAGGTCAGACCGCATAACAACATACGTTGTTCCCTTTGTCATCGGTATGTTACTTGCCCGAGACTCGATCGTCGGTATCTCAATACCTAGTTCAATCTCGTTACCGGCAAGTCTCTTTACTTGTTTCGTAATACATCATCTCACAACTAACTCATTAGTTGCAATGCTTGCAAGGCTTATGTGATGTGAATTACCGAGAGGGCCCAGAGATACCTCTCCGACAATCGGAGTGACAAATCCTAATCTTGAAATACGCCAACCCAACATTTACCTTTGGAGACACCTGTAGAGCTCCTTTATAATCACCCAGTTACGTTGTGACGTTTGGTAGCACACAAAGTGTTCCTCCGGCAAACGGGAGTTGCATAATCTCATAGTCATAGGAACATGTATAAGTCATGAAGAAAGCAATAGCAACATACTAAACGATCGGGTGCTAAGCTAATGGAATGGGTCATGTCAATCACATCATTCTCCTAATAATGTGATCCCGTTAATCAAATGACAACACATGTCTATGGTTAGGAAACATAACCATCTTTGATTAACAAGCTAGTCAAGTAGAGGCATACTAGTGACGTTTAGTTTGGCTATGTATTCACACAAGTATTATGTTTCCGGATAATACAATTCTAGCATGAATAATAAACATTTATCATGATATAAGGAAATAAAATAATAACATTATTATTGCCTCTAGGGCATATTTCCTTCACTAAGCACCGTTTGCGAGTCATCCGAAAGCAAAACCTGTCAAAGAGCATCTCCGTCGGGCCGCTGTGGAGAAGAGGAAGGCAATTGGTGAGGAGGTGGCTCGGCTTCGTGCAGCTGAGTTCATCCGCGAGATATACCACTCCGAGTGGCTCACCAATGTTGTCATTGTCCCCAAGAAAGACGATTCACTTTGCATATGCATCGACTTTAAGCATATCAAACAGGCCTGCCCAAAAGATCATTTCCCTCTGCCCCGTATCGATCAAATTGTTGACTGGACTGCGAGATGTGAGCGTCTGTCCTTTTTGGACGCTTATTCCGGGTACCATCAGATCCGACTGTATGGTCTTGATGAAATAAAAACAGCTTTTATCACCCCATTCGAGTGCTTTTGCTATGTTACCATGCCCTTTGGTCTCAAGAATGCTGGTGCCACATTCATGCGCATGATTCAGAAGTGCCTGCTCACTCAAATCAGTAGGAATGTGGAAGCATACATGGATGACATCATGGTCAAGTCACATGAAAGTTCCGACCTACTGACTGACCTCGCCGAAACCTTTGCCAATATGAGAAGGTATGATATCAAGCTTAATCCATCAAAGTGCACATTCAGAGTCCAAGGAGGAAAGTTACTCGGTTTTCTCGTTTCCGAATGAGGGATCGATGCAAACCCCAAAAAAGTTGGTGTAATCCTCTGAATGAAACGCCTTGTGCATGTGCATGATGTCCAGAAGCTTACTGGTTGCCTGGCCGCATTGACCCGATTCATTTCACGTCTCGATGAAAAGGCATTGCCTCTTTACCGTCTGATGAAGAAATCTGACAAGTTCAAGTGGACTCCTGAAGCTGACGCAACATTTGCAGAGCTCAAAACCTAGCTTTCCACCCAGCCGGTGCCTGCTGCTCCAATTAGCAAAGAGCCTTTACTGCTTTATATCATAGCCGCTGGACAAGTTGTCCAGTACGATGCTCACGGTCGAGTGGGAAGAAGAAGGCAAAGCCTACAAAGTTCAGCGCCCAGTGTATTATATTTATGAAGTCTTAACTCCGTCCTAGCAGAGATATTCTCATTATCAGAAGTTGGTTTATGGAATTTATTTGACGATAAATAAACTTGCACATTATTTCTCAGATCACTCGGTTTCAGCTGTCAGTGATGCTCCATTAGTACAAATTCTGAACAATAGAGATGCAACTGGTCGAGTGGCAAAGTGGGATATTGAACTCCTTCCGTTAGATATCAAGTTTGAGGCAAAGAAAGCAATCAAGTCCCAAGCAATAGCATATTTCCTCGCCGAGTGGAGTGAGCAGCAGCAACTGACTCAGGTTCACTCCAAACATTGGACTATGTTCTTTGATGGATCCAAGATGTTGAACGGTTCTGGTGTTGGTGTAGTCCTAGTATCCCCGCAAGGTTAAAAGCTCAGTTATGTTCTCCAGATTCACTTTGATTCCTCCAACAATGAGGCTGAATATGAGGCACTTTTGTACGGGTTGCGTATGGCCATTTCACTTGGCGTCCGTCGCCTTATGGTTTACGGCGACTCAGATTTGGTGGTCAATCAAGTGATGAAGGAATGGGATATCAGGAGCCCAGCTATGACTGACTATTGCAATGCAATGAGGAAGTTGGAAAAGAAGTTTGAGGGATTAGAGCTCCACCACATACCCCGAGTCAAGAATCAAGCAGATGATGAGCTGGCGAAGATAGGCTCCAAGCGCGAGCCTATTCCCAGCAATGTGTTTTTGGAGCATCTCCACACTCCATCAGTTCAAGAGGATCGTTTCTCAGAAGAGTCCCCACAACCGAAAAGTTCCACCGACTCGACTGAAGTTGAAATTCCAGCCATGGTCGACCTGATCATGGAGGTTTTGGTCATCACCCCTGATTGGACGGTGCCATATGTTGCATACATAGTCAGAAAAGAGCTTCCAGAAGATGAGGATGAGGCCCGTCAGACCGTCCATCGATCCAAAGCCTTCATCGTGATAGGTGGACGACTGTATAGAGAGAGTGTGAACGGAGTTGCTCAACGATGCATTACACCAGAAGAAGGTCGAATGATTCTCAATGATATCCACTTAGGGACCTGTGGTCACCATGCGTCCTCTCGGAAAATCGTGGCCAAAGCATACCGAGCAAGTTTTTACTGGCCACGTGCAAATGAAATGGCAAAGGAAATAGTCGACAAGTGTGAGGGCTGCCAGTTCTAGTCCAACATGTCCCACAAACCTGCTTCAGCCTGGAAGACCATTCCATTCATTTGGCCATTTGCTATTTGGGGATTGCATATGGTTGGACGCCTGAGGACCGGCAGAAGTGGTTTCACTCATTTGCTTGTAGCATTCGACAAGTTCACTAAATGGATCGAAACCAAGCCTACCAAGAGTCTCGATTCAAGCACTGCCATTAGTTTCATCTGAGAGCTGACGTTCAGATATGGAGTCCCTCACAGTATTATCACAGATAATGGCTCCAACTTTGATTCTGATGAGTTCAAAGCACTCTACGCCTCCCAAGGAACTCGGATGGACAGACAGAGAGAGCAAATGGTTTGATCCTCCAAGGGCTGAAACCCCGGTTGATGTGTGACCTCAAGCATGCAGCAGGCGCTTGGGTAGATGAGTTGCCTTCCGTCCTTTGGGGTTTGAGAACAACGCCAAATCAGTCGACTCGTCGGACTCCCTTCTTCATGGTCTATGGGGCTGAAGCCGTGCTGCCAAGTGATTTGCTTCACAACGCGCCCCGAGTGGAACTTTTCTCAGGGGTTGAAGTAGAGCAGACACGGCAAGATGTTGTTGACATCCTAGAAGAAGAGAGAGATATGGCCTTGATTCGATCGACCATTTATCAGCAAGACCTCCGTTGATTCCATGCCAAAAACGTGAGAGGTCGGGCATTTCAGGAAGGAGACCTGGTGCTCCGAGTGGATCAGCAACGACCACACAAGCTGGCTCCTACTTGGGAAGGTCCCTTCATCATCACCAAGGTGCTCCACAACGGAGCATATCACCTTTACAATGTGGAACACAAGAAAGATGAGCCACGCGCTTGGAACGCGGATCTGCTCCGCCATTTTAACACTTAGGCACTCGGTTCGACGAGTTGTAATAAGAATCATTCAGTTTGCTTATCAAAGACAAAATTTTGTAGTGCCTTAATACTTGTTATCCTGTCAAGTTACATGTTCAAATCCTCCAGTGGGTGGCTTAGCCGCGAACCTGATTCACCTAAGTTCCAAAAACTACTCCGAGTGGAGAGCGCCCCTCCCACTCGGGGGCTTAGCTATGAACCTGATTTGCCTAAGTTTGTAAAAATCCTACTGAGTGGAGAGCGATCCTACCACACGGGGGCTTAGCTGCGAACCTGATTCTCTTAAGTTTCTAAAAATCCTACCGAGTGGAGAGCGATCCTCCCACTCGGGGGCTTAGCTGCGAACCTGATTCACCTAAGTTTCTAAAAATCCTACCGAGTGGAGAGCAATCCTCCTACTCGGGGGCTTAGCTATGAACTACTCGAGTGGGAACGCTCTGCGGGAGAGCTTGTCTTCAGGGATGATGCTCGAGGTTGCCACCCTCGCTCAACTCGCCGCTCGCAAGGCAATACCGGCATAGCCGGACACGGATGCGACCGCACAAGCGGTGTCCACTCTAGTGGCCAATGACGGGAGCACCGCCAGCCACGCGTCCTAGTTGCCGTCGTCCAATGTTTGGTGGCGCATGTGGCAGGTGAAGCGATGGACCGTCCACGTCCATCATCATCAACCTCACATCCGCCGGCACTGCCAAAGTCGGGGACTCCTCCGAGGATGAGTAGGGCATGGGAGGCGGCAGGGCATGGTGTGCCAACTGGCCGGTCCGTCTCCCATGTTCTACTCTTCCTCGTCGGAGACCACACCTTCACTTTACGGGTATTGAACCCCGCTGCCATTCATGGAGACGGCAGATGGAGGACGTTGTCGCCGATGCAGAAGTACAAAGGAAAGTGGACGTCAGTTGCCGCCGTAGAATAGGTTTAGGGTCGGGTTTCTTTTCTTTTTCTATCCTATAAAAGTTTGAAATGTAATGAAAATCTACTATGTTTGCATGAATCTCGTCTGGTGTATATGAACTTTCACAATAATAGTAAGATATATTGTATGAAAATATATTGAATGATGATTCTTTTTTGTGTGTATAAACTTGGTCTAAGTTTAGAAGGTTTTACCCGAGACAAAGCTAACATGCGAAGTAAATAAACACATAGGTACACATACACAATTTATCTTAGGCACTCCAATAGTACGTCCACCACACATTCACGCATCTCATATCTTTCTCTCGCCGTCTTGAAACCAACTAAGCTTTGTGCTAAAAAATAAAGTCTTAAAAACTAACTAAGCCGACCTCCCAGCATATCACGCGGGAAAAGACCCGGCCGCGCCGTTTTAGTCGGGATTACCGAATTACTAGTAGTAGTATCAATTGAGCGCGCGAAGCACCAAGTTTAAAAAGAAAAAAGGTGGTACACTCACAGCACACCTGTCGCGTGATAACCCACAAGTATAGGGGATCGCAACGGTTTTTGAGGGTAGAGTATTCAACCCAAATTTATAGATTCGACACAAGGGGAGCCAAAGAATATTTGAAGGTATTAGCAGCTGAGTTGTCAATTCAACCACACCTGGAGATTAATTATCTGTAGCAACGTGATCAGTAGCAAAGTAATATGATAGTTTTGGTAATAGTGATAGCAGTAATAGTAACGGTAACAGTGATAACAATAGTTTTGTAGCAAGTGAAACAGTAACGATAGCAATAGTAACTTAGCAAGAACAATATAAGATAAATTCGTAGGCATTGGATCGGTAATTTGTTGGATGATATTCATCATGTGACAGTCATAACCTAGGGCGATACGGCACTAGCTCCAGTTCATAAATATAATGTAGGCATGTATTCCGTAAATAGTCACACGTGCTTATGGAAAGAACTTGCATGACATCTTTTGTCTTACCCTCCCATGACAGCGGGGTTCAATTGGAAACTAAGGGATATTAAGGCGTCCTTTTAATAGAGAACCGGAACAAAGCATTAACACACGATGAATACATGAACTCCTAAAACTACGATCATCACCGGGAGTGGTCCCGACTATTGTCACTCCGGGGCTGCTGGATCATAACACGTAGTAGGTGACTATAACTTGCAAGATCGGATCTAGAACATGGATATAATGGTGATAACATAAATGGTTCAGATATGAAATCAGGGCACCCGGGCCCAAAGTGACAAGCATTAAGCATGGCAAAGTCATAGCAACATCAATCTCAGAATATAGTGCATACTAGGGATCAAGCCCTAACAAAACTAACTAGATTACATAATGAATCTCATCCAACTCCTCACCGACCAGCGAGTCTATGAAGGAATTACTCGCTACCGGTGGGGAGCATCATGGAATTGGCGATGGAGAAGGGTTGGTGATGACGAAGAACGAAGATCCCCCTCTCCGGAGCCCCAACGGACTCCAGATCTGGCCTCCTGGTGAAGAATAGGAGGTGACGGCGGCTCCGTCTCGTGGATCACGATAATTCTTTCTCCCTAATTTTTTTCTGGAAAAATAGGATTTTATAGTGTCGGTTTCTGGGTCTGCGGGGCCACCAGGTGGGGACAACCCATCTGGGCGCGCCCTGGTGGATTGCGCCCACCCAGGTGCCCCCCTCAGGTGGCTCTTGGCTCTAGAAATTCTCTTTTATTGTATAAAAATCCTCGCAAAGTTTCGTTCCATTCCGAGAACTTCTATTTTTGCACAAAAACAACACCATGGTAGTTCTGCTAAAAACAGCGTCAGTCCGGGGTTAGTTTCATTCAAATCATGCAAATTAGAGTCCAAAACAAGAGGAAAAGTAGATACGCTGGAGACGTGTCAACTCCCCCAAGCTTAAACCTTTTCTTGTCCTCAAGCAATTCAGTTGATAAACTGAAAGTGAAAAAGAAAAACTTTGACAAACTCTTTTGCTCTTGTTTGCATAAATAAGCTTAAACAGCCCCCAGGTTTTCAGCCAACATTATAACTAATCATGCCAACAATAACTCTTAAAGATTATATTAACTCATATCAATAACATAATCAGCTAGCGAGCAATAATAAGATATCTCAAACGGCAACACGTTGTCAAAACAACCATGATATAATATGACAATAGTGGTATCTCGCTAGCCCTTTCTGAGACCGCAAAACATATATGCATAGCACCTGCAAAGTCCAAGCAGCGACTAAACATTCTAATTCATGGTAGAAAAGATCCAGTCATGATGCACCTAACATTAGCTATACACAATGCATAAGCATGACATCAGTGCTCTCAGGTTTTGGTGCTTATTTTAGAAGGTGATGACACAACATAAGAGTAAATAGATAGTCCCTTCGTAGAGGGAAGCAGTGATTTGCAGATGTGCCAGATCTCAAGTTTTTAAAACAGAGGTGAATGATATTTTGAGACATGCACCCTTCTTGTTTACTTCATAACCATCAGTTATCAATATCTTCCATGCTAAACACGCCAGTGGCGGTTCCCAAGCGATAAAAGTAAAGGTTTTGACTCCTGATGTAAACTGGGCCCCGATCTTTCGATGAGGTAGAGATAACTACGATTTTTGGTGGGACTTGACCATCACGATCCGGCTACCAATCGTATAGGGAGAACCGTACATGACTGATACTGTAACGCCCCAGGCATACTTTCCATATTTGTATCCAACTCTTGCCGTCTCCGGCGCTAAGTTATATTTATTTCTCGGGTTCGGGTCTTTGTCTCCGTGTGTTGTTTTTCTTTTTCGTGCATCTCTTATCATGCCATCTCGTGCATTGCATTTGCATACATGTTCATCTCATGCATTCGAGCATTTTCCCCGTTGTCCGTTTTGCATTCCGGCGCTTCGTTCTCCTTCGGTGGTCATTTCTAGTCTTCTTTTGTGTGTGGGGTCTAAACATTTCCGGATTGGACCGAGACTTGTCATGCGGCCTTGGTTTACTACCGGCAGACCGCCTGTCAAGTTTCGTATCATTTGGACTTCGTTTGATGCCCCAACGGTTAACCGAGGGACCAGAAAGGCCTCGTGTGTGTTGCAGCCCAACACCCCCCAAATTTGGCCCAAAACCCACCTAACTCTGCTCCATGTCCTAGAGCGTTTGATCACGATCGTGTGGGCGAAAACCGCACCTCATTTGGACTCTCCTAGCTCCACTTACGCCTATAAATACCCCCTCCATTCGGATCTTCTTCCCCCGTCCGAAACCCTAGTTTTAAAAAAAACTGAGATCTCCACCGACGGACGTGTCCGCCCCCGGCCGGACAGCGTCCGCCGCCGCAGCCCGCCCACTCAGGGGCCGCCACGTCACCCCCGCCGCCGCCGCC
>NC_041388.1:466972344-466978565 GCF_002162155.2 Triticum dicoccoides | reverse complement strand
CCGCCCCGGACGCCGCCGCCCGCGGTCGCCGCCTCCTCCTCCGGCGCCGCCCGACCTCCTCTCCCTCACCCCGGCCTCCTCTTCCCCCACTCCGGCCGGCACCGACGAGCTCCGGCGCTGGTCATCCTCGGGAAACGCGCCGGTGAACAGTACCCGCGAGATCCCGATCTGGATCTGAGTTTTCGGTTGACTTCTCTCCCCCGAAACCCTAATTTTCGTGCATTCTTTGACTGCTTGTATCTCCGCAACCGTAGCTCCGTTTTGGGTGTATGATATATCAAAATCTTCGCCTCGACATGTAAATCATTTAATTCCATTGCATCATTTGCATTTGAGGTCATCTTGGTACCCAAAATGCTGTTAGAAGGAGGCTTCGTGAGTTAAATTGCAGATCCGTTAGATCATCATGCACTTTTGTCATTTTTGTCATGTTTAATTCGTGCATGATATGCCTGTGCCCCTTTGGGATGAATTGTGAAGCATTTTGTCTCCTTTCCAGAGGTGCCACCCATGCATTTTTAGGATGTGTGTGTTGTCTTGTGCAAGCTTGCGAAGAGAGGTACCTGAGATTGCAGATTTCAGGGACTTAGTGATTTTCACTAAGTCTGGGATATTTTAGTTCATGATGCTATATGTCCAGCTTATTTCCTAATGATCCGTGCCTCTTTTGAGGATGATCAGTAAGGGAGTTTTGATATTTATGTTATGCTCTATCCATCCATGTCTTTGTTTGCATATGTGGAGTGCTCTAGGTTGACTCAATAGAGCTCAACTTTTGCTTCGTTGTTAATCTGGGCAGATCGGCAACTCGTTTGCGATTTCGCCGATGCTACCGTTAGTGTTCCATGCATGCTATGCCTTCGTTCTTGCCATGTGTAGCTAGCACTTTGTGCCTTCTTGCTGGTTATATGCTTTCCTTTCCATGACTTGCACCGTAGTGAGTGCATCGAGCTCGTTTACATGCCTTCGTGGGTTAAATTTCAGCATGTCTCAGTTTTCACTAAGTCTGAAAACTGATTGTGTTCGAGCAATGTTCGTGAGCTCGGTAGAGTATTTTGTGAACCCTTTTGGCCCAAGGTCACTTTGGGTGTATTTTTAAGCTTGTTGGGTAGCTCCATGCCATGTTCTTACTTGTCATGTTCAGGTTTTCTATCATGTTGTTTTGCTGCTCCGAAGAGAGCATCGTGATCTGAAATTTCAGACTAGTGTTAATTTCACTAAGTCTGAAATCTGTTTTGCATTTGCGTTTTAGCCATGCTTGTTTGAACCTCTTAATAGATGAATTTGCCTATGGCTCAGTGCTAGTGTTTTGTCAACCATCTTGTGTACATCACTGCCATGTATTTTGTTTTCATGTTTGGTGGCTGTAGCATGTTCATTTCGTCGCATTTAGATGCCTACTTGCTGTTAATCGCAGACCGGTGTCATGTCTTAAAACGCTTGCCATTTCCAACCCGCAGCTCTGATTCCAATGATCTTTATATCGTTTTCAAGCGATTTCATCCCCTCTATCCAGTGGCACACTTGGTTTTCCAAGTTGATGCCAGGTTCGTGCATTTCCTGTCATATCTTGCATTTTGCATCCCGCATCGCATCCCGCATAGCATATCGTCATTTCATCATATTGCTTGGTCTTGCCCGTGGTTGATTGTATCCTTGTTGCTTGTTTGTCTTGTTGGGTAGAGCCGGGAGACGAGTTCGCTACCGAGGAGCCCGTTGAGTTCGCTTGTGAGGATCCAGTCAACTCTGACAACTGTGCAGGCAAGATGATCATACCCTCGAAATCACTACTATCTTTGCTATGCTAGTTTGCTCGCTCTTTTGCTTTGCCACTGCTACGATGCCTACCTTTTGCTTGTCAGCCTCCCAATTGCCATGTTGAACCTCTAACCCACCATTGTCCCAGCAAACCGTTGATTGGCTATGTTACCGCTTTGCTCAGCCCTTCGTATAGCGTTGTTAGCTGCACGTGAAGATTGGAGCCGTTCCTTGTAGGAACATTTATTTACTTGTTGGGATATCATTATATTGCTATGTTATCTTAATGCATCTATATACTTGGTAAAGGGTGGAAGGCTCGGCCTCTCGCCTAGTGTTTTGTTCCACTCTGGCCGCCCTAGTTTCCGTCATATCGGTGTTATGTTCCCGGATTGTTGCGTCCCTTACGCGGTTGGGTTATAATGGGAACCCCTTGATAGTTCGCCTTGATTAAAGCTTTTCCAGCAATGCCCAACATTGGTTTTACCATTTGCCACCTAGCCTCTTTTTCCCTTGGGTTTCCGGAGCCCGAGGGTCATCGTATTTTAGCCCCCCTTGGGCCAGTGCTCCCTCTGAGTGTTGGTCCGAACTGAGCTGCCTGCGGGGCCACCTCAGGGAAACTTGAGGGTTGGTTTTACTCGTAGCTAGTCTCATCTGAGTGTGCCCTGAGAAAGAGATATGTGCAGCTCCTATCGGGATTTGTCGGCACATTCGGGCGGTGTTGCTGGACTTGTTTTAACCTGTCGAATCATCTTGTTGTACCAAGATACCGAGTCTGATCGGTGTGACTTGGGTGGAGGTCTATTCCTTCGTTGACCGTGAGAGCTTGTCATGGGCTAAGTTGGGACTCCCCTGCAGGGATTGATCTTTCGAAAGCCGTGCCCGCGGTTATGGGCAGATGGGAATTTGTTAATGTCCGGTTGTAGATGACTTGAACTAAACTTAATTAAAATGAATCAACCGTGTGTGTTACCGTGATGGCCCCTTCTCGGCGGAGTCCGGGAAGTGGACACGGTGTTGGAGTTATGCTCGCGCAGGATGTTCCTTTAGCTTCTCGCTCGTGCTTCGCCTTCTCTTCTCGCTCTCTTTTGCGTATAAGTTAGCCACCACATATGCTAGTCGCTTGCTGCAGCTCCACATATATTTGCCTTATCCATTCCCATGAGCTTAAATAGTTTTGATCGCGTGGGTGTGAGATTGCTGAGTCCCTGTGGCTCACAGATACTACAACTCCAGATGCAGGTCCAGGTGATTCCGCTCCAGGTGACGAGTACGAGCTCAAGTGGGAGTTCGACGAGGACTCTCAGCGTTACTACGTATCTTTTCCGGATGATCAGTAGTGGTGCCTAGTTGGGGTTATCGATTCAGGACCTTGTCGCATGTTGGGTTCTTTTCTATTTTGGCGCCGTAGTCGGGCCATGAGTGTTTGTTTGATGGATGTTATTTATGTACTCTGATGTGACGTGGCGAGTGTAAGCCAACTATGTTATCTCCCCCTTTTATTATACATTACATGGGATGTTGTAATGATTGCCTGACTTGCGACATTGCTTTCAATGCGGTTATGCCTCTAAGTCGTGCCTCGACACGTGGGAGCTATAGCCGCATCGAGGGCGTTACAAGTTGGTAATCAGAGCCTTCCCCGACCTTAGGAGTCCCCATTGCTTGATCGTTTTTAGCAGCCGAGTTGTGTCTAGAAAAATGTTTTGAGTCCTTAGGAATTATATATCGGAGAGTTAGGAATTCTTTTTACTTCCCAGTCTCCACATCGCTCTGGTAAGGCATCCTGATGTAGAGTTTTGACTCTTCTCTTCTCAAATTTCACAAAAAAAAATTTAGGATCACGCGAGTATTTTGGTTTTGTTCCGATGGTTTTGTGACGAGAACATTGTTCTTGGTGCCTCCTGTCTTTAGGGGTTGTGGCAGTGTCCCGGGGAGTTGAGCTCTGAGGTGTTGTCGTCACAATTTTATCGTTGCAATTCTGGTATACTTGAGATATGTGCGCGACATCGGAAATCTCCTTTATGCAGTTCGTTGGTGAGATAACCTCGACGCCACCCAGTACTGGGGCGGGAGTTCGGGAGTATCGCCATAACTTGTATAACGAATGCTTTTCGAAGGTTGAGGTAGATGGTTCCCGAAGTTTTCCTGGTTATGTGTTGAAGGATGGATACAGCTGGATGTAGGATTTGCTAGTTTGGGTGAGATATTGTGCTTCCCCTGTATCCCCAACACCTGATTGCATAACCGGAAAGGTTCGGGAGTTTCATAGGTGGGAATTCTAGTAGCTCTAGTTCTTCTCCCACGGATATTGGTTTGAGATTGGGATTTCTTACCGATTATTCGTTCTTGATCCGTACCTTGTTGAATTATTTCTCTTCCTTAATTCTTCGTGGCTTCTCAATTTATGGATATGTGACCATTTGAAGAGGAATGCATTCGTTCATTTTGTTCGGATGTGAAGACTATATGTTGCAATTTTCATTCCGTTGGATTCAGCTTCTATATTGTTGTCTATCAATGTGCTAATGGTGGTCAACCTGTTCAGGATGGCTCCTCCAACGCGCACGACTCCGAATCCTGATCCGCCTCCACCTCCGCCTCCTCCGGAAGCATGGCAAGCTGTGATGGCCGCTACTAATGCAAATACACAGTTGATCATGCAAATCCTCCAAGAGCGCAATCAAGGCAGTCAAGGGAATCAAGGCCACAATCAGCACCACTTTGCTACTCTGAACCAGTTCCTCGCAAATGGCCCAAAGACGTTCAGCGGTTGTGTTGAGGCTACCGATGCTGACGATTGGCTAGTGGATCTGGGCAAGCATTTTGAATGTAGCAACGTCAGGCCTGAAGATTTCGTCAAGTTCGCTTCTTTCCAGCTCAAAGATCAGGCTGCAGAGTGGTTCCAGCAGTACAAGGATTCCAGAGGTGGACGTGTTATCACTTGGGATGATTTCCGTCAAGATTTCCGCGCTCATCACATCCCTCAAAGTGTGGTTGAGAGTAAGCGTCAGGAATTCCGCAATCTGAAGCAAGGCTCTTTGTCTGTCTATGACTACAACAAGTTGTTCCAGAAGCTCGCCCGTTTTGCCAAGCAGGATGTTCCTGATGAGAAGAGCATGATCTATCAGTTCAGGGGTGGTCTTCGTGAGGAAATTCAGCTCGCTCTTGTCCTCTTTGAGCCGTTGAGATACGATGAGTTCTACAACATGGCACTGAAGCAAGAAGCTGCTCAGATGAGATGTGATGCTTCCAGGAAGCGTGCCAGAGATGTTACTCCTTCTTCCTCTACTCAAGTGGTCAAGCAGCAGAAGTATTGGCTTCCTCCTCCTCCGTTTCGTCAGCCGTATCAGCAGAAGAGCAAAGGTGGCAGTGGTTTCTCCCACCCACCCAACCCAGGCTTTCAGAACAAGTCCTCGTCTCAAGCGCCAAGATCGAGTGCTCCGTATCACCATCCGCTTTCAGAGGTCACCTGCAACAAGTGCCAACAGAAGGGTCACTATGCCAACAAGTGTACCAACCAGAGGCGTCTTCCTCCTCCTCCTCCTGTCAGATCGGCAAGTACAGCTGTGGTCAAGCATAATCCCAAGTACGCCAAGGTCAATTTGATGAATGCAACCCAGGCATAGGACTCGTCAGATGTGATCATGGGTAACCTTCTTGTTAATGATATTCCTGCAAAAGTTCTTTTTGACTCTGGTGCATCGCATTCCTTCATGTCATTTCCATTTGCATCGGAGAACAATTTTAGCACTAAGGCATTACCTAGAGCTATGCAAGTCGTCTCTCCAGCTAAGCGACTGAGTTCTAGTATGGAGGTGCCGGATATTTCAATCTTGATGGGTGATTTCAAGTTTCTTGCTTCTCCAATGGTTCTTGGAAACTCGGATATCGATCTTATTCTCGGGATGGACTGGCTCTCTAAGCATAAAGCTCGGCTTGATTGTGCAACCAGGCAGATTCAACTGACTCATTCGTTTGAGGATGTCATTGTCTTTGCCGCTCGGGATAATACCATCCGGTTGTTTTCTCTCAATGAGAAGGGTGAATTGGATGCTATTTCGCAAATTCCGGTTGTTTGTGAGTATCAAGACGTTTTTCCAGAAGAGCTCCCAGGAATGCCTCCAAACCGGCCGGTTGAATTCGTTATTGAACTTGAGCCTGGCACGGAACCTGTGTGCAAACGTCCTTACAAGCTCGGCCCCGAAGAGTTGAAGGAGTTGAAGAAACAACTCGATGAGCAAGAAAGATTGGGTCTCATTCGGCCTAGTACTTCTCCGTGGGGTTGTGGTGTTCTTTTTGTGAAGAAGAAGGATGGATCGAGTCGACTTTGTGTTGATTACCGTCCAGTAAACAAGAAGACCATCAAGAACAAATACCCACTTCCCAACATCAATGAGCTGTTCGAACAACTCAAGGGTGCTCAAGTATTCTCCAAGCTCGATCTCCGTATGGGTTATCAT
>NC_041388.1:466946427-466968492 GCF_002162155.2 Triticum dicoccoides | reverse complement strand
GCCCCGGACGCCGCCGCCCGCGGTCGCCGCCTCCTCCTCCGGCGCCGCCCGGCCTCCTCTCCCTCACCCCGGCCTCCTCTTCCCCCACTCCGACCGGCACCGACGAGCTACGGCGCTGGTCATCCTCGGGAAACGCACCGGTGAACAGTACCCGCGAGATCCCGATCTGGATCTGAGTTTTCGGTTGACTTCTCTCCCCCGAAACCCTAATTTTCGTGCATTCTTTGACTGCTTGTATCTCCGCAACCGTAGCTCCGTTTTAGGCGTATGATATATCAAAATCTTCGCCTCGACATGTACATCATTTAATTCCATTGCATCATTTGCATTTGAGGTCATCTTGATACCCAAAATGATGTTAGAAGGAGGCTTCGTGAGTTAAATTGCAGATCCGTTAGATCATCATGCACTTTTGTCATTTTTGTCATGTTTAATTCGTGCATGATATGCCTGTGCCCCTTTGGGATGAATTGTGAAGCATTTTGTCTCCTTTCCAGAGGTACCACCCATGCATTTTTAGGATGTGTGTGTTGTCTTGTGCAAGCTTGCGAAGAGAGGTACCTGAGATTGCAGATTTTAGGGACTTAGTGATTTTCACTAAGTCTGGGATATTTTAGTTCATGATGCTATATGTCCAGCTTGTTTCCTAATGATCCGTGCCTCTTTTGAGGATGATCAGTAAGGGAGTTTTGATATTTATGTTATGCTCTATCCATCCATGTCTTTGTTTGCATATGTGGAGTGCTCTAGGTTGACTCAATCGAGCTCAACTTTTGCTTCGTTGTTAATCTGGGCAGATCGGCAACTCGTTTGCGATTTCGCCGATGCTACCGTTAGTGTTCCATGCATGCTATGCCTTCGTTCTTGCCATGTGTAGCTAGCACTTTGTGCCTTCTTGCTGGTTATATGCTTTCCTTGCCATGACTTGCACCGTAGTGAGTGCATCGAGCTCGTTTACATGCCTTCGTGGGTTAAATTTCAGCATGTCTCAGTTTTCACTAAGTCTGAAAACTGATTGTGTTCGAGCAATGTTCGTGAGCTCGGTAGAGTATTTTGTGAACCCTTTTGGCCCCAGGTCACTTTGGGTGTTTTTTTAAGCTTGTTGGGTAGCTCCATGCCATGTTCTTACTTGTCATGTTCAGGTTTTCTATCATGTTGTTTTGCTGCTCCGAAGAGAGCATCGTGATCTGAAATTTCAGACTAGTGTTAATTTTACTAAGTCTGAAATCTGTTTTGCATTTGCGTTTTAGCCATGCTTGTTTGAACCTCTTAATAGATGAATTTGCCTATGGCTCAGTGCTAGTGTTTTGTCAACCATCTTGTGTACATCACTGCCATGTATTTTGTTTTCATGTTTGGTGGCTGTAGCATGTTCATTTCGTCGCATTTAGATGCCTACTTGCTGTTAATCGCAGACCGGTGTCATGTCTTAAAACGCTTGCCATTTCCAACCCGCAGCTCTGATTCCAATGATCTTTATATCGTTTTCAAGCGATTTCATCCCCTCTATCCAGTGGCACACTTGGTTTTCCAAGTTGATGCCAGGTTCGTGCATTTCCTGTCATATCTTGCATTTTGCATCCCGCATCGCATCCCGCATAGCATATCGTCATTTCATCATATTGCTTGGTCTTGCCCGTGGTTGATTGTATCCTTATTGCTTGTTTGTCTTGTTGGGTAGAGCCGGGAGACGAGTTCGCTACCGAGGAGCCCGTTGAGTTTGCTTGTGAGGATCCAGTCAACTCTGACAACTGTGCAGGCAAGATGATCATACCCTCGAAATCACTACTATCTTTGCTATGCTAGTTTGCTCGCTCTTTTGCTTTGCCACTGCTACGATGCCTACCTTTTGCTTGTCAGCCTCCCAATTGCCATGTTGAACCTCTAACCCACCATTGTCCCAGCAAACCGTTGATTGGCTATGTTACCGCTTTGCTCAGCCCTTCGTATAGCGTTGTTAGCTGCAGGTGAAGATTGGAGCCGTTCCTTGTAGGAACATTTATTTACTTGTTGGGATATCATTATATTGCTATGTTATCTTAATGCATCTATATACTTGGTAAAGGGTGGAAGGCTCGGCCTCTCGCCTAGTGTTTTGTTCCACTCTGGCCGCCCTAGTTTCCGTCATATCGGTGTTATGTTCCCGGATTGTTGCGTCCCTTACGCGGTTGGGTTATAATGGGAACCCCTTGATAGTTCGCCTTGATTAAAGCTTTTCCAGCAATGCCCAACATTGGTTTTACCATTTGCCACCTAGCCTCTTTTTCCCTTGGGTTTCCGGAGCCCGAGGGTCATCGTATTTTAGCCCCCCTTGGGCCAGTACTCCCTCTGAGTGTTGGTCCGAACTGAGCTGCCTGCGGGGCCACCTCGGGGAAACTTGAGGGTTGGTTTTACTCGTAGCTAGTCTCATCTGAGTGTGCCATGAGAAAGAGATATGTGCAGCTCCTATCGGGATTTGTCGGCACATTCGGGCGGTGTTGCTGGACTTGTTTTAACCTGTCGAATCATCTTGTTGTACCAAGATACCGAGTCTGATCGGTGTGACTTGGGTGGAGGTCTATTCCTTCGTTGACCGTGAGAGCTTGTCATGGGCTAAGTTGGGACTCCCCTGCAGGGATTGATCTTTCGAAAGCCGTGCCCGCGGTTATGGGCAGATGGGAATTTGTTAATGTCCGGTTGTAGATGACTTGAACTAAACTTAATTAAAATGAATCAACCGTGTGTGTTACCGTGATGGCCCCTTCTCGGCGGAGTCCGGGAAGTGGACACGGTGTTGGAGTTATGCTTGCGCAGGATGTTCCTTTAGCTTCTCGCTCGTGCTTCGCCTTCTCTTCTCGCTCTCTTTTGCGTATAAGTTAGCCACCACATATGCTAGTCGCTTGCTGCAGCTCCACATATATTTTCCATATCCATTCCCATGAGCTTAAATAGTTTTGATCGCGTGGGTGTGAGATTGCTGAGTCCCTGTGGCTCACAGATACTACAACTCCAGATGCAGGTCCAGGTGATTCCGCTCCAGGTGACGAGTACGAGCTCAAGTGGGAGTTCGACGAGGACTCTCAGCGTTACTACGTATCTTTTCCGGATGATCAGTAGTGGTGCCTAGTTGGGGTTATCGATTCAGGACCTTGTCGCATGTTGGGTTCTTTTCTATTTTGGCGCCGTAGTCGGGCCATGAGTGTTTGTTTGATGGATGTTATTTATGTACTCTGATGTGACGTGGCGAGTGTAAGCCAACTATGTTATCTCCCCCTTTTATTATACATTACATGGGATGTTGTAATGATTGCCTGACTTGCGACATTGCTTTCAATGCGGTTATGCCTCTAAGTCGTGCCTCGACACGTGGGAGCTATAGCCGCATCGAGGGCGTTACAGATATCCACGACAATCGCTGAACCAACTCCACAGCGTTATCGACCAAGCGAACGGTGCGATCGACCTATCCACGAAGGATTTTTCCTGCAAGCAAATCGAAGAACATGCAAGAAAATAATGCCAAGCGGTCTCAAAATTGCGAATATGCTAGATGGGAATAATCTCACAAGATGGGGTTCTGATAGGATGTATTGACGGTCGCACTAGCCGCTACGAGCGAAGACAAATAAAAGTAGCAATATAGCTAAACTTCTATAAACAGAACCCGAGTCTAAACCCTAACCAAAACTACTATTTATTAAAGGTCGATCTACTCGGTCGAGTCGGTTGGCCGTATCACGGTATGTCGGACGTACGAAGGCCAGACACGGACGTGGCGTTTTCTTCCGTTGATAGGACATGTCGGCCCAATCGTGGTGTAACAATCCTTTGGACCCAATGGCTCCTCTTGGTCCATGTAGTCAAAACAATTGTTGGACTTTTGGACGTAAGCTTCTCGCACCTCATACGTGATGGATGGGATGGATGGCTTGGGCGATGCAGGCCATGCATGCAACAACGGCGGAAGGCATGCATGCAATGAGGGTTGCTCCACTTTAATTAATTCTTTGATTTCCTTATCCCTGAGTACAAATAAACTAGAACATGAGTGTAACATCATAGTCTCATCACTTAAATTAAATGTACAAAGAAACGATAGTACCTGGTTAATAAACTGCCGTGTAATATTCGTAGATGTTTTTAAGATAGCTATGTTCACATCAAATTCATTGGGAGTCTTTGTTTGATTATTTGAAAGCTTTTTCTATTTGCAGTTTGGGTCTGGGCATCCCCATTACCGCCCTTTTCTCGTGCGATGGCGAGTAAATAAACACTCAACCTCAGAATAACCCCTTTAACATGGAAGATACCGACCACCTCCTATCGTTCCATGAATGATCCAGGCACACAAAAAGGATATTTATTCGAAGTTTTTTAGAGGTGGCACATGAAAATTTACTTAGGACGGCATGGTAATACCGCATATAGGTAGGTATGGTGGACTCATCTGGATTAACTTGGGTTCAAGGTTTTTGATGTACAAGCAGAATTCCCACTTAGTACAGGCGAAGGCTAGCAAATATATGGAGAAGCGGACAGCTAGAGAGCAACAACGGTCATGAACATGCATTATGCATAAGTAACATTGCACACTAGCATGAGTAGGATATGAACACCATGAACATAAATATCATAGAGGCTATGTTGGTTTTGATTCAACTACATGCATGAACATGTGCCAAGTCAAGCCACTCAAACATTCAGAGGAGGATACCATACCATCATACCTCATCACAATCATTTTAATGCAATGTTGATATCCAAGATAAATCATTATCCACTCCTAGCTACTTATACATGGCATGAGAAAATATAATCTCTAATTGTCATTGCAAACATGTTTAATCATAATGGGCTGAATCATGGATACTAGGTTAAACATATTTACAAAAACAAAACAAGTCGAGTTCATACCAGTTTCTATCTGCCACAGCCAGTTTATCAAATATCGTCATTATAGCCTTTCACTTGCATGACCGAATGATATGATATAATAATAGTGCAAGAGTGTCATGGACTAAAATGAAATCTGCAAACATTTTATTCAACAGGAGAAAACAAGGTAAAATTGTATCTTTGTTAGATCAACAATAATGCAAATGAGAGCCACTCAACATTTTCATTGTGGTCTTCTTCTTAGTACAACTCGAATAAAAAGGAAAAGACCTCAGAAAAACACACTGGAATATTTTTAGAGTTTTTGGTTTTCTCGAACAAGCAAATAAAAGGGAAAATCAAAAACGAGAAAAAACTATTTACATGGGAAAGCTCCCAACAAGCAAAAAAAAGAATAAGGAAATATTTTTGGGTTTTCTTTTTAGTGCAACAGCTAAGAATGCATAGAAAGTAAACTAACTACAACTATTTTTTTTTTGGTTTTTCTAAGGTTTTTCAAACATGCAAGAAGAAAGCGAGAAAATAAATTTAACATGAATGATACAATGAAAAAGTGTGGACACCGACAACTTGAATGAAATGTGTGAAACATGAATGTAATGTCGGTGAGAAACACGTACTCCCCCAAGCTTAGGCTTTTGGCCTAACTTGGTAATCAATCAGTGACCTGGATAGTAGTCAGCGTTCTAGCTCACGGAGGCTCGCTCTCAAGAACAAAATAACTTCCCTTGCTATTATAGTCAAAAAGAGCAGGCGTAAGCAAATATGTGTGCACAAGAGATGCTTGGTTAAACAACAATTTATAGATAAAATTATGAATATCTCCTTGGAGGATCTTATGGTTTTTCATAGCATCAAAGTCTAAAAACTGCGTTGGTAGGATAGGGTCAAAGGGCAAGGGTGTAACACCCAGCTCTCTTGCTAAACGTGTGGCAAAGATTCCACCATAGAAATAGCCACCATTAGCATTGTGATGTAACCTGCATGCAACAATTGCCCTAAGATTATAACTTCTATCACCAGTAAGAGCGGTGCGTATGAGGCTCAAGTCTGGAGCACAAAGTGTACTAAATCTTGCTTGCCTATAATACATTCCCATTGAATAAAGCAAAGTATTGAATTGCGGGAAAATGAATGCTCTTTTTCTATCTTGCGCCACTCCCCTCGTCTCACCTAGCAAAGACTAGTCAAGAATGATTGGTACTTAGCCCTTGGCGGTTCGTCAAGCGAACCCAGAATGGAATTTTGCAGTGGTGAGCAAATCTTTCTAGTGATATGGTAAATGGATTTTAACATATAATGAGGCTAGCCAACTTGCCTTCAGATGGCTCCCTCGCGCGCAGCCCTTTATGGCCGTCTGATCTGGCCTTCGGCGTGTCTGAACCGTTGGATATTTGCCTTATGGTCAAATTATTTTCACCTCACGTTTGTTTTTCGTGTCCAATGACGAGTGGACTCGCCTCGAGCTCGCATTAGCTGGGTCAGCCCCGCGCTTGTGCGAGAGGTTTTTGCCCAATCCACACCTCACGCGCCGCATTGACCTGCTTGCCCAATCCCCGCGGCGGTTGGCTGGTTGACTCATCGCGCCAGCACGTCCTCGCCTCCTTAGTGCCATGAGAGGCGCCGCCTCTGCCTCTGGAAGAAGCGGCAGGGATTGGTGGAGCATCGAAAGTGGCCGGGGTCAACGGTTGAGGGAGGATCACCCACCAGAGCAGTAGGAGAAAGACCTTGAGGTGGTCCAGATTTGCCTCTACATCCTTTCTCTCTTTTCCTAGGTTTTGATCTCCTGTACATATTTTGGCCACCTAAGTTCTATCCGCTCTCTGTCAATTTCAGTGAAGCTGCATCATCCAACATAGCGAGATGAAGTACTCAGAAAAAATTGCAGCAAGTGCGATTGATACTCAGGGAATTGATCTGATTCTGAATCTTCCCTTCTTCCGGTACTTATTTCACACTCTCTCTGATTGGTCAATGTGCTATGCAAAGCTGTTTGATATATGGATTAAATTTGCTTTTGTACATGTCTGGATCGTACTTAATGTTATTCCCTTTTGAATTAGCAAGATTTAGACGATAATTCACAACAATGTCAATGTTAGGTTTGATTCACCACCAGTGCTCTTTAGATTACAAAGGGTTTTTAATTCAGCATTCAACTCCGCCTTTGTCAGTATAAAAAATTCATAAAGAGACTTGGTCTCTTCTTTATTATCTGGGTGCATTATGTACTATGCATGGCACTAACTGTGAGTATTTTTGCCAGTCAGTATGCATTGGTCTACTTTGGATCTTTTTTGTCTCACTTTATACTTGTTCTGCTATTTGTCGTGTATGCACATGATTTGGATTGATCTACTTAGAAGCATGAGTTTATGAAAATTAATATCTACTAGGATTGCTCTGCTCCTGTTGACATGCGATGGCAATTGTGACATGACAGAGTTGTCTGAAGTGGAATGGATTGTCGTCACCTTTGACTAAGCTGTCGAGCCCAAGAACTGTGGCAGACTGGTGGCCCAGCTGTTCAACTTCTCAACACCGTTTAATTTTGTCTTTGGCTGTCCTTGCGTCCACTCAGCAGAGAAGTATCTATACTGAATTTCTGCTCTAGATAACTTATACTCATATAATTTATCTCTAATACCCAGTCCAAAACATTAGTTTCAAAATGTAACTCTTTGCGGCCCTAATTCGACAGTACTTTGAGTGCTTCCTATAGGAACAGGAGTGAGCAAAGACGAAGTCACCTGAGATGGGAAAAACAGAAGTATATGTTAATAACCAGATTTTCAACTTTTGTTGACCTTTTATTTTAAGTATATGTTAATAACCAGATTTTCAACTTTTGTTGACCTTTTATTTTAACTGAATGATATGTTCTAGCATTTGAGCTACTAATCATAAATATTCAGTCAGCTATCCGTAAGACGCCACATGTTCTTAGCTGCTATATTTTATACCTGAAATTATTTTCTAAGTCCACATAACGAAGGCAAAAGTCATGAAAATTATGAAAGCCTTTTTGAAAAAATGAAAATCACAGAAAGGATCTTGGAAAAAAGAATTACTTGTGAACAATCATTTTGACTGATGAGTTGATCTCTGCCTAATGAATCCACTGAGATATTGGAGAGCTTTTCTGCTTCATGAGAAAGAGCCACAGATGGCCGACTAATACCCATTATAGCAGGATTTTGCATATGATGTGCATACACAAGGTGCCGCTGGGTGATACGGCAGTTCTCTGAACATAGAATACTAGATTAAAGCACTCACAGTATTTCTTCAGGCACTCAGATCTCTTGCAGTGGCACCCCTTTGTATGCTTACCCACAGGAGGGCCTTCTGCCAGTTTGCATGATAAAAATAGAAGTGATTGTTTGAAAATATACATTGTGCTCTACCTCGCCGTTCTGGGCTGCATGTGGAGGGATATTCCAAATTTTGGGCATAAAGGCCACAGGGTTTCTTTCAAGGCACTAGGCAAATCACGAATAGCTCGCCCCTTGTGCTATATTTATAGCAGGTTGTACCCGGCATATATTGTGAGATTTGATCTGGTAGAGACGAAGGACCGAGATAGTCTGGTCTTACCTACATATATGAGTCGTTATTGAGGACTGAGCATCGAGCGTGATTCCGTTTCCAGTCCATGTAGATTAGGCATTGGACGACTTAGCTAGAAACTTTATAGGTTTTTAGTTTATATATCAGTTATGTTGTCATGATTTGCTTTTTATGAACCTTGATAATACTATCCTGGATTTGTGACAACAGTCTACAGATTTTTCCCTTTATTCTTTATCATTGTGAAGAACAAATCTACAAAATTCAACCAGTTGTGAACTCATCAAGTACGAGATCTCTGTCTAATATCATTTCTGTAGGTCGAACCTGAAAGGATGCCAGCCGATTGCTTTTCCAAAACTGAAGTTTCATGTCTTGAAACTTTCCCCATTTTTCTTTTCAGAGGACAAAGGACATCCGGATTAGTTAGCTTCTTTTTACAGTTCCTATCCATTGAACTATATGCAGTTTTCAGCTAGACCTCATTTTATAGTGCCTATCCATTGAACTATATGCAGTGTCAACAAACATTGTGAGATGCGATGGCTGCAATGGTGGGGCCAAACAATCCTACGGCAGCAGTAGTCATCCCATGATAAATCTCTGTTAAGTGCTCCTTTCTCTTTACCTCTTTACTCCCGTGTATCTGATTTTGATGCCATAGTCTATGTTTTTAGCTAGACACCGTGCTTGCAGATTTCATAAAGAAGGGTAGATGAAGAAGCTATCAGAAGAATTTGTTGAACGGAACTTGCATTTTGATGTTATGAGTGTAGAAATATATTCTGCATTTTTAGGAAATTAGATAATAGGACCTGCTAAAGGAGAACTTGGGTCAAGCTATTTCTTTATTTGTTTGTGCAACCAACCTTATTTGGTTCTGATTGGAAGATAATACGACCGGCTGTACAAACTTCTATTGAGTAAAGCTCATTGTTAAGTTCAGATATAATTATGTGTCTCGAATTCTTGTTATTTTTCATTTCTTATGTGAAATAAATCATCAGTTGGCATACTTGGTTTCCCATATTGTTTTTGGTTATTGATTTAAAGTGACCTTTTCTGATTTTGCAAACCAGAGGGGTTGTTCCAATTATAAATGTATATTGCTACTTCTTTTGGCTGCTATAAAATGCTAAGCACAAATTGTTGCAATATTAGTTCTTAACTTCATGAGCAATGAATATAATATTTTACTGGAGACCATACTCACCGACGACACCGTACACAATACAATGTTGATTACAACGCCCTTTGTAGCGCCATCATTCAGTTTCTCCCGACCTTTAACCTGTGTGTAGAATGTGGAAACAATTGAGGATAGGGTGGCTATCCCTATATCACAAGTCTGACGGTGCATCAGGAATTGCCATGTAGTTGCATGTCTGTCAAGAGTTTAAGCATGTGAAAGTTGGGTTACCTCTATATTTGTAAGAGTTGGAACTTGGTACGGTTTTGCAAAATAAGATGATAGCTAGCATTTTCTGGATGACCCAATGCTTCTTTGGTGAAATTTGATCAGTCTTACATATACATTTGAAATATTATGTTGTATACCGTTCATCAGGCACTGGAATTTGCCGGACATCAGAGAAGCTATCGGCACTTTCGTCTGAGCTGCTGTCTGAACGTTCGTCAGAGCTACTATCAGCACTTCCATCGGAACCATTGGAATAACTACAAGGATTTATTTGCATCCGTATACATACCTAAATAGAAAGAATTATAGCACAGGATCTGCCATGCCTAAAAAAAGACGCCGGAGGAGTAAAAATTGGGATAGAAAGAGGGGAAATGCAAGATCCAGATAAATGAAAACTAAATCCATGCATGCAGAAAAATCCGAAATCAAAGGAAAGAAGAAATCTCACTTGAAATGCTTCTCTCGCCCAACTGAGGAACCAAGGAAGAAAATGGGATAAACAGGTTCGGTGGATGCAGTCCCTACCACTTCAATATTCTACTCCTGACGGGCCACACACATTGTTGTTCGTTGGTTAGGCCATGTAACATATGGGCGATTCGAATATCTATGCCTCCATACACACAACACAAAGAGGTTCTTTTTTCTTCGTGCACATGGAAAATAAGAGTTTGGCGCAAACACTGCTAAAAATACATCCATAGCTGGTCTATACATCATATACAAATGTCTTTTTAGCTTAGGTTTCTCATCATGATGACCATATTTTAAAACTAAAACAATACTTGCTTAGCTGGTCTGTACATGTTATACAAATATTTTCTTTTTCCAAACTCAGATTCCACAACATGATAAACATATTTTCAATATAGCATGGTTTGACACACGATCCTTGCAAAATGAAACTATTTTCATCAACAACATGGCTTTAGCGGGTCTCTGCGCCATTTGGCGCAATGGGTCAACTAGTTTTCATAAAGCTTAAATGACACCTTAGACTCACGGGGATGGAATTTAAATCCTTTGACAAATGATTCAGTGAGAGTGTGGTGTTAATCACACTTATCTAAAATGTAGGGACCGACACCGGCATTGTGAACATATTGCTCAAATTCCTCCTTAATGCCCACACGCACCATATAGTCATCGCAAGGCCATAAGCATGTTTTGGTGGTGGCATCTCGTATGGAACTTTCACTTGGTTCAACATAAGACCGATGAGCGGAGCTTTCACTAGTAGATGCCCCCGAGAATCTCCTACTCGAAGAACTCCTTCCGAATAGGTTCATCATGTTAGTGTACAATTTTTTGAAGAAAAAAAATTGGGTGACAAAAATTTATCAACAGAACTTTTCACAATTGATAGTAGCTAGTCATAGGGATACATAGAGGCCATAGCAAGCATTCAAACTACTTATAACTCTAAGAATTCAACATGCAAGCTCATCTACAGCAGCACCAAGAGTAGCGAATTATTCAAAATATAAACAAATAAAACAAAAACTAATTGGACAAACGGAGGAGTTACATACCAAGCAACAATCCCCCGAAATAGTTTCGGAAACGAAGCTTTGAGCAAAGAGATCAAAATTCGCGGGTTTGAGAGCAAGAAAGAGAGAGAGAGAGAGAGAGAGAGAGAGAGAGAGAGAGAGAGAGAGAGAGAGAGAGAGAGAGAGAGAGAGAGAGAGCAATGGGGATTTTTTTCTGGAGGTAGGTGATGATGTGGTGTGAAGAGATAAGTGAGGGGGCCCATGTGGGGACCACAACCCACCAGGGCGCGCTTGGGGGTCCTGGCGCGCCCATGTGGGTTGTGCCCACTTGGTGCACCTCCCTCTGATATTATTTGCACCAGAAATTCTTAAATATTCAGAAACAAATCGTATTAAATTTTCACAGCATTCTGAGAACTTTTTTTGGGTCATTTTTTATTCCACGGGAAATTCAGAAAACAGACAAAACATGGCATTTTATTTTATTTAACTAATAAAAATAGAAAACAAAAGGTAGGACAGAAGGTAGTGCTTACTAAATTCATACCTCTCAAAAATGATCCATTAATAAGGTTGATCAAGTTTTATTAACAACCACTTTCGATTAGCATGAAACCGAAGAACTTTCGTAACTCACTAAGTTACCTCAACGGGGATATGAATGTCCCCAACAATAAGCATTTCATATTTCCTTTTCGCAGTAGGTAGAGGTAGTTGGAAACTTCCAATAGTGATTGTCGGACATTTTTCAATAACATTAATACCATTCACATGGAATTGTTTCTTCGGAAAGTGCACCGTATGCTCATTACCAATGATATGAAAAGTGACCTTGGTTTTATTGCAATCAATAACAACCCCTGCAGTATTCAAGAAGGGTCTACCAAGGATAATAGACATGTTGTCGTCCTTGGGCATCTCAAGTTTAACAAAGTCAGTCAAAATAGTAACATTAGCAATAACAACGGGCACATCCTCACAGATACTGATAGGTATGGCAGTTGATTTGTTAGCCATTCGCAAAGATATTTCAGTAGGTGTGAGTTTATTCAAATCAAGTTTTTTTATATAAAGAGAAAGGCATAACACTAACACCAGCTCCTAAATCACATAAAGCAGTTTTCACATAATTCTTTTTGATGGAGCAAGATATAGTTGGTATTCCCGGATCTCCAAGTTTTTTAGGTACTCCATCTTTAAAAGTATAATTAGCAAGCATAGTTGATATTTCAGCTTCCGGTATTTTTCTTTTATTGGTGATGATGTCTTTCATATACTTTGCATAAGGAGGCATTTTAAGGATATCAGTCAACCGAGTACGCAAAAAGACTGGCCTCAACATTTCAGCAAAGCGTTCAAATTCTTCATCATCTTTCTTTTTAGTTGACTTAGTGAAAGTGAAACTAATCCCTAGGTGGTTTTGGTAATTCTTAACAACATATATCTCATTGAACTAATACTCTTTCAAGATGATCATTTCAGAAAGTTTAATGATTGGCATGGAATGGACTAGAGATGTGGACCCCTCAAAATGCTACGGAAACATATTGGCTCAAGCTAAAGACTCTACATTTTCATTTGAGTGATCCAAGATCACATTGAGTCCATAGGAAAAGCCAATACTATTAAAAGGGGATGAGGTGTTGCTTAATGGCTTGCTTGATCAAAATTCTTAGTGATATGCTCCGAAAGCCCTCAACCACTTTCTCATATCACATATGTCCCAAACCAAAAGTCAAACTCAGACCCACCAATTTGATCTATTCGGCGCCACCGAGTTCATTTGACATAGCCACAGCCAGGTACCCTAATTAGTTTGGTCTCACTGATAGGGATCTCGGTCTCACCGAGATGGGATTGCAAACTCTCTGTTTCCCTTTGTAACATTTCGGCGTCTTCTCTGGATCAAGGCAATACCCATCTCCTATGGGTTCCTCTAGTGGATCTACTCTTGGCTTGGATTTCTCCAAGGGTAGGGTTTTCTCTGATGAGGTTTTCAAATCTACTGGTCAAACAATCCATCCAATGGGAAGAAGGAGGGCTTTCACATTGATTGTGTCTTTTAGCCGTCATGCCTTCCGGTTGTCGGAAGATTCTATGGCGGCGGCATTGGAAGCTGCGATCGGTGGGTCGACAATTGATCTTCGGGTTGATCACGTAAAGGACAAGGTTTTTTATTTCCAAGTCTCTTGCAAGCAAGTTGGTTTTCTTATTACGGATCTTCGGTATTTTGCTTGCGATCTGTTCAAATGCTATTTTAATCTTTGGGGCAATGGAGGACCTAATTGGGTCAAGGAACACAAGATCTGGCGTAAAGAGTGTGATGCTGAATGGATTTTGATTAGTCCAACCAAGCGTAGATCATCTTTAGGATTATTGGTCATGCACAAGCCCCCAATTAGATCTTCTCTTAAGTCGACAAGCACTGTAAGGAAGAAACTATCTTTTGCCACGTTTGAACAGTACTCTGCTTGCAAAGGATACAGATATCCGGCATCACAAAACTGCATTGATACTATCATGGATGGGGGTTATGATCTTTCTGCTCATGAGCATGTTTTTATTCGGCAATCTCCCCCATTAGATTTGCATTGGATGGTGGTCGACCACGTGTTGTGTTTGGTACGGTCATCCCGTTTCCGGAGTTGCACTTACCGACTATGTCGCCGGCGCGTAATCCGGTCCCTGTGGATCCGATGCCCGTGATTTCTGGTAATCTTTCGGCACGATTTGCGGAGGCGGGAATATCTCCAGTTTAAAATGATAGCTTGGTTACTGGCCCGTCACTTTCGGAGGCCCATCTGAGTGCTAGCCCAGTGCTTCAGACTTGCCAAAATTCTGATGGGCCTATTACTTGTTCCATTTCTGTTGGGCCTGCTCGGAATAACCCAATTTCTGATGGGCAGGATACCCCTCTTAACCCGAGCCCAATGGCCTCCTCGCAAGAAATTCCCACATCACAAGAGGCAGCCCAGCAACTTGAAGCCATGGTCGATGACATGGTGGACCGCGTTTTAACTTGTACTGTTTGTTCCTAGAGGGGCCACCTGGCAGCTGCTTGCGGAATGCAAGCAGTCTATTCGGCTTGCACCCGCACGGGTCACTCAAGAAAAGACTATAATGATTTCGTGCGTTCCAATGGATTGGTTTGGAGGCCAATTTCTTTGCAACAAAACACGCGTATATCGGAATCCTCTGCCTGTCATGGGAAGGGAGCCGGAGCTATTGGGATAGCTTGCCCAGTCACATCGTCGCCGCCCACATTGCTCCAATCTCCTCCTCTTCCTTCCAAAGAAAACCCCAACTCATATCCTCTACCATCGCCCATGGCGAATTTCGAGTTCGACCCGCATCACTTTGTGCCGAATGGTCACCACATAATCGATGGTGGTGACCGACGTCTTTCGCGCACCTTCTTCATGCCAGCAGCTCGCCCTCCCCGCCGCCATGAAGATTACATGGTCGCAGAGGTCATGCCCGCTCCGGAGGGTCTGCTTGGGCCAGTGCAGGAGGAGATCGTTCAGTTTCTTCAGAACAGATGTATTCTGGTTCGCTCTGCTCAACCGTGGTTCCATGGGGTTGGTCTATTCCAAGTTAGGGATCCTACTGCCAGATACACCTTGATTCAGCATGCTTTGTTTCCTCTGGGCAACGATCGTTTCGTTCGATTCATGAAGCATGATGAGGGAGAAAACTTTAAGGGGACTCATGGTTTTTGTAAAGGTTGGCTAATGTTCATTGGGATTCCGCTAGATTACCGCACGTCGGAGTTTATCTCGCAAGTGGTAGGCACTTTTGGAAAATTTCATTCTTGGGATAGTGAAGATCCATATCTGGTTCGCACTCTGGTTGGGGCTAGTTTTCCAGATACAACTCTGGTGCCGCGTGATGTGGTTTTTGGAGATTATGCTGAATGGGGGGAGCTCAGGTTTCTTGGACTGCTGCAAGTTATGTTCTAGGAGCGAATTTTGCTGACCAGATGCCAAATGATGAGGATCCAATGCCTCTCGATGGAAATCCTCACCCTATGCCTAGACATTTGATACCTGATAATCTGCCCTTTTTACTCCCTCCATATCGGATGCTGGGGTGGAATGATGCACCTTTGGCCCCTCCACCGCCACCAGAAAACATTGTGGCTGCTCGTTGGGGAAATGCTCATTGGGGCGATAATGATGAGCAACTTGATCAGCCCCCACAGCCTGTAGCGCCCAAGCACGACCATATTTCAATCGTTATTGATCAGCAAGAGGGATCTGTGTCTGTGGAGCAGAAAATGCAAGTTCAGAATGAACATCAATAGCAACACCAGCCTATGATTGAGCAACAGTTACAGGTTCATGAGCAGCAGGTCCAAGTTGAACATAATGAGGTTCTGGAAAATCCATTGGCGATTGTTCCCTGATGACCCACAAGTATAGGGGATCTATCGTAGTCCTTTCGATAAGTAAGAGTGTCGAACCCAACGAGGAGCAGAAGGAAATGATAAGCGGTTTTCAGCAAGGTATCCTCTGCAAGTACAGAAATAAGTGGTAACAGATAGTTTTGTGATAAGATAAATTGTAACGAGCAACAAGTAACAAAGGTAAATAAAGTGCAGCAAGGTGGCCCAATCCTTTTTGTAGCAAAGGACAAGCCGGAACTGATAGAGGCAAAGGTGTCCCGATGTTTCGATGAGATGGTGGCTATCATTTCTGTGGGAGTCGACCTTGACGACCCGACTACGAACGTGCGAGACGTCGCGCCTTAGCAATCGCTAAACCAACTTCCGAGGGGTTATTCACCACGTCGGAGCACGATCAACCTGACCACGAGGGTCTGTTTCCTGCAAGCAAATGAAGAACAAGCAAGAAACTGAGATTGCAACCTGGATATTGTGAATATAAGATGAAAGCTTTATTGATCAAGGTGGGGTTCTGTGACGTCTTGGTCTGGTCGTTGGACACAAACGAAGTATGAGAAGTTGCAGCTATGGCGAACTTTTAAACTAAACAAAACCCAAAGTCTAAACGATGCCCTAAGGGCTGTATATATGGAGGAGAGAGGGGGAATTTCGTGGCCCTTGGTGGAGGGGTCCGAAACCAACCCTAACTCTTGTTTCCCCACACATACGGACTCTAAAAACAACCTATACTTAAGTACTTTGAAAATACATGGGCCTGGCCCAATAATAAGGTGACGCAGCACCTAGAATAGCCTCTGGACGAAATTTATGAGGTGACATCTTGTATATTTCGTCCCATGCTTCATGCACTCATTATGGTGGCTTCAGAGTGTTGGAATCATCACTTGTAACTCCGTTCTTGTTCCCCTTGCGCATGCCATCATCTCCATGCTTGAACTTGCTCCAAGGTTCATCTTTCTTGTCCAAGCTAGGCCCTTCATTTGTAAGCAAAACAAATGTATCCAATTTAGGCAGCATCATATTCTCATGAACATTAGAATCGTTACCAAGAAACGAAAGTACCTGATAATTCAATTGGCGTGCGCGAGCTCTAGTAATTGGTCCAATATGTATAGCAGCAGGGGCTGTGGGTGTAACAATGGTATTGATGTCCTCATCATCCTCCCCTTCTTGAAATGAAGTCATCCTCGATGAAAGTTCATCGTCCTCACCCAAATAAGGCTTCAAATCTGCAATGTTAAAAGTGGGACTAACCCCAAAATTTGCAGGCAGCTCAAGTTTATATGCATTATCATTTATTTTCTCTAACACCTTAAAAGGACCATCAGCATGTGGCATGAGCTTTGATTTGCGCAAATTAGGAAATCTATCCTTACGCAAATGTAACCAAACAAGATCTCCAGGTGCAAACACAACATGTTTTCTACCCTTATCTCCAACAAGTTTATATTTAGCATTCATACGCTCAATGTTTTCCTTAGTTAACTCATGCATTTTTAAAATCAATTCAACACGTTCTTTAGCATCAAAATTAACCTTCTCCGAAGATGGAAGAGGCAACAAATCAATAGGTGCACGAGGTAGGAAACCATACACAATTTCAACAGGGCACATCTTAGTAGTAGAATGCAATGAACGATTATAAGCAAATTCAGTATGAGGCAAGCATTCTTCCCACATTTTCTTGTTATTCTTCAAAACAGCCCTAAGCATAGTAGACAATGTTCTATTGACTACTTCAGTTTGTCCATCAGTTTGGGGTGACAAGTAGCACTAAAAAGCAGTTTAGTCCCCAACTTAGCCCATAAACATCTCCAAAAGTGGCTAAGAAATTTAGCATCATGATCTGAAACAATAGTATTTGGCACACCATGCAAGCGAATAATTTCACGAAAGAACAAATCAGCAACATTAACAGCATCATCGCTTTTATGACATGGTATAAAGTGTGCCATTTTCGAGAACCTATCCACGACAACAAATATGCTATCCCTCCCCTTCTTTGTTCGAGGTAAACCTAAAACAAAGTCCATAGATATATCCTCCCAAGGAACACTAGGTACAGGAAAAGGCATATATAAACCATGATGATTGAGTCGTGACTTAGCTTTTTGACATGTAGTGCAGCGAGCAACAAAACGCTCAACATCCCATCTCATCTTTGGACAAAATAAATGTGTAGCAAGTACGTCCTCCGTATTCTTCACGCCAAAGTGTCCCATTAGTCCTCCTCCATGCGCCTCCTGCAACAACAAAAGACGAACGGAGCTAGCTGGAATGCATAGCTTGTTAGCACGAAACACAAATCCATCGTTAAGAACAAACTTGTTCCAAGTTCTCCCTTCCTTACAATTCTGCAATACATCTTTAAATTCAGCATCATGCACATATTGATCTTTGATGGTCTCCAAACCAAATATTTTAAAGTCAAGTTGTGAAAGCATAGTATAACAACGAGACAATGCATCAGCAATAACATTTTCTTTACCCTTCTTGTGTTTAATGACATAAGGGAAAGTCTCAATGAATTCAACCCATTTAGCATGTCTACGGTTCAGTTTTGCTTGACTTTTAATGTGTTTCAAAGATTCATGAACATAATGTATAACAAATTCCTTTGGCCATAAATAATGTTGCCATGTTTCTAAGGTCCGAACAAGAGCATATAATTCTTTATCATAAGTAGAATAGTTCAGACTAGGCCCACTCAATTTTTCAGAAAAGTATGCAACAGGTTTGCCATCTTGTAATAACACACCTCCTAATCCAATTCCACTAGCATCACATTCAAGCTCAAAAGTCTTATTGAAATCAGGAAGTTGGAGTAAAGGAGCATGTGTCAACTTATCTTTCAATACCGTGAAGGCTTCTTCCTGTGCGGTACCCCAAACAAAAGGCACATCCTTCTTTGTAAGCTCGTTGAGAGGTGCAGCAATGGTGCTGAAATCTCTCACAAAACGCCTATAGAAACCAGTGAGGCCAAGGAAACTCCTTACTTGTGTGACCGTTTTGGGCTGCGGCCAACTCTCAATAGCTTCAATCTTGGCTTTATCAACTTCAATTCCTTGTGGAGTAACACCATAGCCAAGAAAAGATACTTGGTCGGTGCAAAAGGTGCACTTTCCAAGGTTACCAAACAAACGTGCATCACATAGAGCAATAAAAACAACACCTAAATGTTCCAAATCTTCCTCCAAAGATTTGCTATAAATCAATATCTCATCGAATTAAACTACCACAAATCATCCAATGAAAGCACGTAAAACCTCGCTCATTAATCTCATGAAAGTACTAGGTGCATTAGTTAACCCAAAAGGCATGACTAACCACTCGTATAATCCAAACTTAGTTTTAAATGATGTTTTCCATTCATCTCCCAATTTCATACGAATTTGATGGTATCCACTATGCAAATCAACTTTGGAGATATTGTAGAGCCACTCAATTCATCAAGCATGTCGTCTAGCCTAGGAATAGGATGACGATAACAAATAGTAATATTATTAATGCCTCTACAATCAACACACATATGCGACGTCCCATCCTTTTTCGGCACTAAAATGATAGGAACAGCACAAGGACTAAGGGATTCACGTATATAACCTTTGTCGAGCAGTTCTTGTACTTGACGCATAATCTCCTTCGTCTCCTCTAGATTGGTACGGTATGGTGCACGGTTGGGTAATGATGCACCGGGAATTAAGCCAATTTAATGCTCAATCCCTCAAATAGGTGGTAATCCCGGTGGCACGTCTTGTGGAAAGACGTCAGCGAACTCCTGCAAAATGTTAGTGACAGCAGGAGGCAAAGAGGAAGGCATGTCCTCGAATGAAAATAATGCCTCCTTGCACACAAAAGCATAGCAAACAAATTTGCTAAAATCTAAATCATCAATATCAGATTTGGTGGCAAGTAAACATGCACTTTTCAATTTAATTTCAGAAGCAACACTAGATGGTTTATTATTAGGCTGCATCTGTTGCTCAAATTCTTTTGCCACAATCTGATTTTCACTTTTATTTTTCTCCTGTTTTGCTTTATTAGCTCTATTAATATCATCTTTCAAAATGGAATCAGGAGTCATAGGAAGCAAAGTAATATTTTTATCCTTATGAACAAGAGTATACTGATTGTTTCTACCATGGTGTACAGAATTTTTATCAAATTAGCATGGTCTACCAAGTAATAAGGAACATGCTTGCATAGGTACCACATCACAATCAACATAATCAGCATATGTAGAGATACTAAAATGCACACGAACAGTACGTGTTACCTTAACCTTGCTGCTGTTGTTGAACCATTGGATGTAGTAAGGATGTGGATGTGGTCTTGTGGTGAGAGATAGCTTCTCCACCATGTCCATGCTAGCCAAGTTATTGCAGCTCCCTCCATCTATGATGATGCGAATAGAATGTTCCTTCACAATGGTATTGATGTCCTCATCAGGAACAAACTCTTATAATAGGAAAAGCGCTCCCGAGGACACATGGGAATATCGTCAAGCTAGTTTTCATCACGTTCATATGATTTGCGTTCGATACTTTGATAATTTGATATGTGGGTGGACCGGTGCTTGGGTGCTGTTCTTACTTGAACAAGCATCCCACTTATGATTAACCTCTATTGCAAGCATCCGCAACTACAACAAAAGTATTAAGGTAAACCTAACCATAGCATGAAACATATGGATCCAAATCAGCCCCTTACGAAGCAACACATAAACTAGGGTTTAAGCTTCTGTCACTCTAGCAAACCATCATCTACTTATTACTTCCCAATGCCTTCCTCTAGGCCCAAATAATGGTGAAGTGTTATGTAGTCGACGTTCACATAACACCACTAGAGGCTAGACAACATACATCTTATCAAAATATCAAACGAATACCAAATTCACATGACTACTAATAGCAAGACTTCTCCCTTGTCCTCAGGACCAAACGTAATTACTCACAAAGCATATTCATGTTCATAATCAGAGGGGTAATAATATGCATATAAGATCTGAACATACGATCTTCCACCAAATAAACCAACTAGCATAAACTACAAGGAGTAATCAACACTACTAGCAACCTACTAGTACCAATCCCGGACTTTGAGACAAGAATTGGATACAAGAGATGAACTAGGGTTTGGAGATGAGATGGTGCTGGTGAAGATGTTGATGGAGATTGCCCTCTCCCGATGAGAGGAGCGTTGGTGATGACGATGGTGATGATTTCCCCCTCCGGGAGGGAAGTATCCCCAGCAGAACAGCTCTGCCGGAGCTCTAGATTGGATCTGCCAAGGTTCCGCCTCGTGGCGGCGGAGTCTCGTCCCGAAAGGTTCCTTTCTATTTTTTTCTCATTGAAAGACTTCATATAGGAGAAGATGGACGTCGGAGAGCCACCAGGGGGCCCACGAGGTAGGGGCGCGCCTTAGGGGGGGGCGCCCCCCACCCTCGTGAGCAGGGTGTGGGCCCCCTGGCCTTCATCTTTATCGAGGATTTTTCTTTATTTATTTTAAGACGTTGCGTGGAGTTTCAGGAATTTTGGAGTTGCGCATAATAGGTCTATAATATTTTCTCCTTTTCCAGCCTAGAATCCAGCTGCTAGCATTCTCCATCCTTATGTAAACCTTGTAAAATAAGAGAGAATAGTCATAAGTATTGTGACATAAAGTGAAATAACAGTCCATAATGCAATAAATATCGATATAAAAGCATGATGCAAAATGGACGTATCAACTCCCCCAGGCTTAGACCTCGCTTGTCCTCAAGTGAAAAGCCGATAACAATAAATATGTCCTCATGTTTAGAGGTAGAGGCGTCGATAAAAATAAAATACGTACATGAAGGCATCATGATTATTCTCATAACAACAACATATATAGGTTTTGTCATATGATTACTTATGTTCAAGTGATGATCTATTCACAATGCAAAAGTATAAATCATAAACCTTATTGGGCTCCGACAAACTATAATCTCAGTCATTGAAGCAATTGAAATTTATCATAACATCGGAAAGAGTCTATGTCAGAGCTAAAAAACAAGTCCACATACTCAACTATCATTTAATCCTCCATAATTGCTAACACTCACGCAATACTTGTGGTTACGGAGTTTTAATCGGACATAGAGAAAGATAGGGGCTTATAGTTTTGCCCCACAACCTTTTACCTCAAGGGTAATGTCAACAATAATGGTTCATGCTCCCCTACATCCAATTATATATATATATATATATATATATATATATATATATATATATATATATATATATATATATATATATATATATATATATATATATATATAT
>NC_041388.1:466872171-466945841 GCF_002162155.2 Triticum dicoccoides | reverse complement strand
ATATATATATCATGTTCTTTCCAACATGCTGAGCTTGCCAAAGGATAAAATGAAAAATAAAAGGTGAAGATCACCATGACTCTTGCATAAGGTAGAGGATAATAATAAAAGATAGGCCCTTCGCAGAGGGAAGCAAAGGTTTTCATGCACTTTTATGGTTGGATGCATAAAATCTCAATGCGAAAGAACGTCACTTTATATTGCCCCTTGTGATATGAACCTTTATTATGCAGTCCGTCGCTTTTATTACTTCCACATCACAAGATCGTATAAAGCTTATTTCTCCCACACCAATCAATCATACATATTTAGAGCAATTTTTATTGCTTTGCACCGATGACAACTTACATGAAGGATCTTACTCAATCCATAGGTAGATATGGTGGACTCTCATGGCAAAACTGGTTTAAGGGTATTTGGAAGCACAAGTAGTATTTCTACTTGGTGCTGAGAATTTGGCTAGCATGAGGGGGAAAGGCAAGCTCAACAAGTTAGAGGATCCATGACAACATACTTTATCTCAGATATAAGAAAGACATAACTCATTACATTGTCTTCCTTGTCCAACATCAACTCTTTAGCATGTCATATTTTAATGAGTGCTCCCAATCATAAAAGATGTCAATGATAATATATCTATATGTGAAAACCTCTCTTTCCTTATTACTTCCTATTAATTGCAACAATGACCAAAGCTATGTCTGCCAACTCCCAACAACTTTTAATCATCATACTCTTTCTATGTGAAGTCATTACTCTCAATATGAACTTTTTGTTTCTTTTTATTCTTTTCTTCTTTCTCTTTTTCACCCAAGATCATGGCAAAATAATCAAGCCCTTGACTCAACACTAATGTTTATTATATATAGCTCACGGACTCGATTACAAATAGAGATCATAAAGTAAAACTCAAAACTAGATTATGCCATAAACTTTATTCTACTAGATCAAGATACTACTAATAGGATCGAACTAAGAAAAACGATAAAGATAGGAGTTGTGATGGTGATATGATACCGGGGTACCTCCCCCAAGCTTGGTAGTTGCCAAGGGGAGTGCCCATACCCATGTGATCATGTCTCCTTCTTTGTTGGTGAAGAGGGTGGAGGTGACGGATAATCGCACATCGAGCGTAAGAGGTCCTCCATCTTGCGAATAATGCTCTTGAGTGCGACAATATGCTCCTTCAACAAAATATTTTCTTGTGTGAGATACTTGTTTTGTATACGAGCTAACTCAATCATCTTGAAAGCTTCAATCTCAGTTGGAGTAAGAAGGTTATGATCAAGTTGAAGGATGTCTTTTGCTGCCGGAGCTTGATCCTCCGTGGCCTTCTTGATCCTTTCATCCTTGTTGGCTCTCGTGGCTTCTTCCTTCTTCAAATCTATCTTCATTAGCCAAGCATCATTGTCACCATTGTTGAAGGAGGGAGACGACATGATGCCTAGCCTGGAAAACCTGACAGAAAACAGCTCGAAACAAGAACAGAGGATATTTGCGTGATACGGGAGTCAAAACCTTCGGGAGGTTATATAATGATTTTTTACCGACCAAAATACGTAATGTGCAAGAAAACGGACTCTGGAAGGCACACGAGGTGCTCACGAGGTAGGGGGGCACGCCCAGGGGGGGTAGGGCGCGCCCACCACCCTCGTGGGGCCCTCATGTCCTTCCTGGACCGCTACTTATTTTTCTATTTCTCTAAATATTCCAAAATGGAGAAATATTGCCTTAAAAATTGTTTTGGAGTCGGTTTACTTACCGTACCACATACCTATTCCTTTTCGGGGTCTGAAACGTTCCAGAAAGTGTCCCTTATGTATTCCTCCGGGGTTACGGTTTCAATAATATTGGTTTCAATATTTATGGGATTACCTGAGATATAATGTTTAATTCTTTGACCGTTTACCACCTTCGGATTTGTGCCCTCAAAGTTGTTGCTTTTTATGGCACCGGAATGATAGACCTCTTCGATAACATAGGGGCCTTCCCATTTAGAGAGAAGTTTTCCTGCAAAAAATGTTAAACGAGAGTTGTATAGCAATACATAATCACCTACATTAAACTCACGCTTTTGTATCCTTTTTTCATGCCATCTTTTAACTTTTTCTTTAAACAACTTGGCATTTTCATAAGCTTGGGTTCTCCATTCATCAAGTGAGCTAATATCAAATAACCTCTTCTCACCGGCAAGTTTAAAATCATAGTTGAGTTCTTTAATAGCCCAATATGCCTTATGTTCTAGTTCGAGAGGTAAGTGACATGCTTTTCCATAAACCATTTTATACGGAGACATACCCATAGGATTTTTATATGCAGTTCTATAAGCCCATAATGCATCATCAAGTTTTTTGGACCAATTCTTTCTAGACCTATTAACATTCTTTTACAAAATTAATTTGAGCTCTTTATTGCTCAACTCTACTTGACCACTAGACTGTGGGTGATAAGGAGATGCAATTCTATGATTAACATCATATTTAGCAAGCATTTTACGGAAGGCACCATGAATAAAGTGTGAACCACCATCAGTCATTAAATATCTAGGGACTCCAAACCTCGGAAAAAATAACTTCCTTAAGCATTTTAATAGAAGTGTTATGATCAGCACTACTAGTTGGAATAGCTTCTACCCACTTAGTAACGTAATCAACAGCAACTAAAATATGTGTGTATCCATTAGAGGCAGGAAAAGGTCCCATATAATCAAAGCCCCAAACATCAAATGGTTCAATAACAAGAGAATAATTCATAGGCATTTCTTGACGTCTACTAATATTACCAATTCTTTGACATTCATCACAAGACAAGACAAACTTACGGGCATCCTTGAGGAGAGTAGGCCAATAAAAACCAGATTGCAATACCTTATGTGCAGTTCTATCTCCAGCGTGGTGTCCTCCATAAGTCTCGGAATGACACTTGCGTAGGATCTGTTCCTGTTCATGCTCAGGTACACAACATATAATAACACCATCTACTCCTTCTTTATAAAGATGTGGGTCATCCCAAAAGTAATGTCTCAAGTCATAGAAAAACTTTTTCTTTTGCTGGTATGTGAAGCTAGGTGGTATAAACTTAGCAACAATATAATTAGCATAATCAGCATACCATGGAGTACTGCGAGAAGTACTTATAACATTTAATTGTTCATCAGGAAAGTTATCATTAATAGGTAGTGGGTCATCAATAACATTCTCTAACCTAGACAAGTTGTCTGCAACGGGGTTCTCAGCTCCCTTTCTATCAACAATATGCAAATCAAATTCTTGTAGCAAGAGAACCCATCTAATAAGTCTAGGTTTAGCATCTTTCTTTTCCATAAGGTATTTAATAGCAGCATGATCAGTGTGAATAGTTACTTTAGAATCAACAATATAAGGTCTGAACTTATCAGAAGCAAATACAACTGCTCAAAGCTCTTTTTCAGTAGTAACATAATTTCTTTGAGCATTGTCTAGAGTCTTACTAGCATAATGAATAACATTTAATTTCTTATCAACTCTTTGCCCTAGAACAACACCTACAGCATAATCACTAGCATCACACATAATTTCAAAGGGTAAATTCCAATCAGGTGGCTGCACAACAGGTGCAGAGAGTAATGCTTTCTTAAGTGTTTCAAATGCTTCTACACAATCATCATCAAAGACAAATGGTATATCTTTTTGCAATAAATTAGTCAGAGGCCGAGAGATTTTTGAGAAGTCCTTAATGAACCTCCTGTAAAAACTGGCATGACCAAGGAAACTTCTTATACCTTTGATGTCCTTGGGACATGGCATCTTTTCAATGGCATCAACCTTGGCTTTATCAACTTCAATACCTCTTTCAGAAACTTTGTGCCCCAAGACAATACCTTCATTAACCATAAAGTGGCACTTTTCCCAATTCAAGACAAGATTAGTTTCTTCACATCTCTCCAAAACTCGATCAAGATTGCTCAAGCAATCATCAAAGGAGGAACCATAGACGGAAAAGTCGTCCATGAAAACCTCACAAATCTTTTCACAAAAGTCAGAGAATATAGCCATCATGCATCTTTGAAAGGTAGCAGGTGCATTACATAAACCAAAAGGAATACGTCTATAAGCAAAAGTACCAAAAGGGCATGTAAAAGTAGTCTTTGATTGATCTCTAGCCGACACAGGTATTTGAGAGAAACCAGAATAACCATCTAGAAAGCAATAATGTGTATGTTTGCATAATCTTTCTAGCATTTGATCAATAAAAGGTAAGGGGTAATGATCTTTCTTAGTAGCCTTATTTAATTTGTGGAAATCAATTACCATCGTATAACCTGTGATAATTCTTTGTGCAATCAATTCATCTTTATCATTAGGAACAACAGTAATACCTCCCTTCTTAGGGACACAATGGACAGGACTTACCCACTGACTATCAGCAACGGGATAAATTATACCTGCCTCCAGAAGCTTGAGTATTTCTTTTCTTACCACTTCTTTCATTTTAGGATTCAGACGTCATTGAGGATCACGAACTGGTTTGGCATCTACTTCTAAATTTATTTTATGTTGACATAGAGTGGAACTAATGCCCTTAAGATCATCAAGAGTATATCCAATAGCAGCACGATGCTTCTTCAGAGTTTTCAATAATCTTTCTTCTTCATGCTCTGAAAGGTTAGCACTAATAATAACAGGATATATCTTCTTTTCATCAAGATAAGCATATTTAAGATTATCAGGTAACGGTTTAAGCTCAAATACGGGATCACCTTTGGGTGGAGGAGGATCCCCTAAAATTTCAACAGGCAAGTTGTGTTGCAGAATAGGTTCTTGTTTAAAGAATACTTCATCTATTTCCCTTCTTTCATTCATGAACATATTATTTTCATCGTCTAGCAAATAGTGTTCTAAAGGATCACTAGGAGGTACGGCAATAGAAGCAAGACCAATAATTTCATCCTTACTAGGTAATTCTTCCTCACAATGTTGTTTACTAAATTTAGAGAAATTAAACTCATGAACCATATCATCCAAGCCAATAGTAACAACATTCTTTTCGCAGTCTATCTTAGCATTAACAGTATTTAAGAAGGGTCTACCAAATATAATGGGACAAAAGCTATCTTGTGAGGAACCAAGAACAAGAAAATCAGCATGATATTTAGTTTTCCCACACAAGACTTCAATATCTCTAACAATTCCAATTGGTGAAATAGTATCTCTATTGGCAAGTTTAATTGTGACATCAATATCTTCTAACTCAACAGGTGCAATATCATGCATAATTTCTTTGTATAAGTCATGAGGTATAACACTAGCACTGGCACCCATATCACATAAGCCATGACAACAATGATCTCCTATTTTAACAGAAATAACAGGCACGCCTACCACAGGTCTATGTTTATCTTTAGCACAAGGTTTAGCAATTCTAGCAGTTTCACCTTCGAACTAAATAACATGCCCATCAATATTATCAGACAAGAGATCTTTAACAATAGCAATATTAGGTTCTACTTTAACTTGCTCAGGAGGTGTATAAGTTCTAATATTGCTTTTACGAACAATAGTTGAAGCTTTAGCATGATCCTTTACTCTAACAGGGAAAGGTGGTTTCTCAACATAAGCAGTAGGAACAATAGGATCATTATAAGTGACAGTCTTTTCTTCAACTTTAATAGGTGCAACTACTTTTACTTCTATGGGAGGATGATATTTAAACCACTTCTCCTTGGGGAGATCAACATAAGTAGCAAAAGATTCACAGAAAGAAGCTACTATCTCAGAGTCAAGTCCATACTTAGTGCTAAACTTATGAAAAATATCGGTGTCCATAAAAGATTTAACACAATCAAACTTAGGTGTAATACCTAACTCTTTACCTTCATCGATGTCCCAATCTTCAGAGTTGCGTTTAATTCTATCCAATAAATTCCATCTGAATTCAGTAGTCTTCATCATAAAAGAGCCAGCACAAGAAGTATCGAGCATGGTGCGATTGTTATCAGAAAGCCGAGCATAAATTTTTTGAATAATCAATTCTCTTGAGAGCTCATGATTGGGGCATGAATATAACATTGATTTAAGCCTCCCCCAAGCTTGAGCGATGCTCTCTTCTTCGCGAGGCCAAAAATTATATATATAATTGCGATCACGATGAAAAAGATGCATAGGGTAATACTTTTGATGGAATTCCAATTTCAATCTTTTATAATCCCATGATCTCATATCATCACATAGCCTATACCATATAAATGCGTCTCCCTTCAAAGATAAAGGGAAGACCTTCTTCTTAGCAACATCATCGGGTATACCTGCAAGCTTAAATAATCTACAAACTTCATCCACATATGTTAAGTGCTCATCAGGATGCTTTGTTCCATCTCCTATAAAAGGGTTAGCTAGCAGTTTTTCCATCATACCCGAAGGAAATTCAAAAGGAGTTTCATTTTCAATAGGTTCAGTAGGTTGAGGAGCAACTCTTTGCTCTACTGGACGGGGTGCAGATACCCCGAACAACCTCCTCAGAGAATTACTTTCCATAGTAACAAGTGATAGTAAATTTCAGCACACTATATAAATTTTTCCTTACCAAATTCCACCTACCAAAGGCACTACACTCCCCGGCAACGGCGCCAGAAAAGAGTCTTGAAGACCCACAAGTATAGGGGATCTATTGTAGTCCTTTTGATAACTAAGAGTGTCGAACCCAACGAGGAGCAGAAGGAAATGATAAGCGGTTTTCAGCAAGGTATTCTCTGCAAGTACTGAAATAAGTGGTAACAGATAGTTTTGTGATAAGATAAATTATAACGAGCAACAAGTAACGAAGGTAAATAAAGTGCAACAAGGTGGCCCAATCCTTTTTGTAGCAAAGGACAAGTCGGAACAAACTCTTATAATAGGAAAAGCGCTCCCGAGGACACATGGGAATATCGTCAAGCTAGTTTTCATCACGTTCATATGATTTGCGTTCGATACTTTGATAATTTGATATGTGGGTGGACCGGTGCTTGGGTGATGTTCTTACTTGAACAAGCATACCACTTATGATTAACCTCTATTGCAAGCATTCGCAACTACAACAAAAGTATTAAGGTAAACCTAACCATAGCATGAAACATATGGATCCAAATTAGCCCCTTACGAAGCAACGCATAAACTAGGGTTTAAGCTTTTGTCACTCTAGCAACCCATCATCTACTTATTACTTCCCAATGCCTTCCTATAGGCCCAAATAATGGTGAAGTGTTATGTAGTCGACATTCACATAACACCACTAGAGGCTAGACAACATACATCTTATCAAAATATCAAACGAATACCAAATTCACATGACCACTAATAGCAAGACTTCTCCCTTGTCCTCAGGAACAAACGTAATTACTCACAAAGCATATTCATGTTCATAATCAGAGGGGTAATAATATGCATATAGGATCTGAACATATGATCTTCCACCAAATAAACCAATTAGCATCAACTACAAGGAGTAATCAACACTACTAGCAACCTACTAGTACCAATCCCGGACTTTGAGACAAGAATTGGATACAAGAGATGAACTAGGGTTTGGAGATGAGATGGTGCTGGTGAAGATGTTGATGGAGATTTCCCTCTCCCGATGAGAGGAGCGTTGGTGATGACGATGGTGATGATTTCCCCCTCCGGGAGGGAAGTATCCCCGGCAGAACAGCTCTGCCAGAGCTCTAGATTGGATCCGCCAAGGTTCCGCCTCGTGGCGGCGGAGTCTCGTCTCGAAAGGTTCCTTTCTATTTTTTTCTCATCGAAAGACTTCATATAGGAGAAGATGGACATAGGAGAGCCACCAGGGGGCCTACGAGGTAGGGGGCGCGCCCTAGGGGGGGGGGCGCCCCCACCCTCGTGAGCAGGGTGTGGGCCCCCTTGCCTTCATCTTTGGAGAGGATTTTTCTTTATTTATTTTAAGATGTTCCGTGGAGTTTCAGGACTGTTGGAGTTGCGCAGAATAGGTCTCTAATATTTGCTCCTTTTCCAGCCCAGAATTCCAGATGACGACATTCTCCATCCTTATGTAAACCTTGTAAAATAAGAGAGAATAGCCATAAGTATTGTTACATAAAGTGAAATAACAGTCCATAATGCAATAAATATCGATATAAAAGCATGATGCAAAATGGACGTATCATTCCCTATCAGCCACCTGTCATTCAGCAACACCAGATCTTCATTGGTATGGCTCGGATTGTGGCTGGGCCACCTCTTCCTCCTGAGATGATCTGGAAAAGATCATTTGAAAAATCGATGTCTGGTTTCTCTATCAAGGAAGTGCCCAGGTCAATCTTCTTCAAGCCCCTGGGCACAGTTACATACTCTAAGCGCACGTGGTCCATTGCTTTTGATGAGTCCCAAAAGATGTCTATGTTGGTGGCAAGCTTGCCCATCACTTTGCGTCTGAGGAAAAAATGTTGTGGCTAAATGCCCGGTGGCCAAAGCATTGTTTGGAAGTTTACCTGAAGATGTTGTATCTGGTTCTAACGATGCTTTGTCTAGAGATGTTATGCCTGAAGATGTTGTGCCTGCTGGCTCACAGGAGATCTCTCTGTCCTCTTTTCTCGTATTTTCAACTGAGCAAGTCAAGGAAAAGAAACTGAGAGGAAGAAAGAAGACTGCTGCTCCTTTGGTGGATACTTCTGTGAGGAGGTGCACAAGAAGCGCGACAAAGCTGGATGGTTTTAAACCTGTGATCTTTGAACAGCTCTCCCTCCAGCCCACCAAAATGTGTCCTCGGTCCAAGCCCATAGAAGCCAAGGCCCAGCCCACTACTGAAGATGCTTGTGGCGAAGACAAGTCTGAAGATGTACCCCCACACACTCCACTCAAGGTGCTGCAGGCAATTGGCGTGGAGCTGGAGATCGACCCCAAGCTGCTCTCCTGGTATAAGCTTATGGCTAACCCCAAGGATGACTCCTCCTCCTCCATCGATTAAATGTTGATGGTTAAAACTTTATCTAGGTGTTGCAAGCCTGTTAACTTTGCTCTCTTTTATGTCTTTCTGAAACTTATGGTGTGTGGTCAAGACTGGCTGGATTTTATCTGTTATGATCTAGGATGTATGGCATTGTATGTCATGCTATTTTTGCTACACTTTTATTTGTTTCTCTATGGATCAAATGCCTATGCGTAACTAGAAGGTGCTTTGTTGGAATGTCTGCGGTTTGAATTCTGACACACGGCAGCGCTCTATTAGAGAGAAAGTGACTAAAAGTCAGTGTGTAGTTGTTTGCTTACAAGAAACTAAGCTCTTTGTTTGCTCTCGTACTTTAATTAAGAGCATTTGCCCTGCGGGTTTCGATCAGTTCATTGAATCTCCTTCTAGAGGGGCGTCTGGAGGTATCCTAACTGTGTGGCATTCAGATGTTTTTACGGGTACTTTATTAGAAGTAAAACCCTTTGGTATTGTGATTAGTTTCACATCGGTGCATAATAATGATCAATGGTTTTTGGGAAATGTCTACGGACCCTGTCAAGGTGTAATGAGGGATGATTTTGTTGGCTGGCTTTACAATCTTCAGGTGGAACCTGAGCAAAAATGGATGTTGTTGGGAGATTTCAATTTTGTAAGATCCATGGATAAGCGAAATCTCCCTGGTGGAGATGTTAATGATATTTTCATTTTTAATGAGATCATAGGCCATTTGGGGCTATTGGAACTTCTTGTAGAAGGCTGAAGATTCACCTAGTCAAACATGCAGGATATTATTCTCCTTGAACATCTGGATTGATTCTTTACCTCTGCTAGTTGGATCAGCCAATATCCTATGACACAAGTCACACCTCTTGCTAAAACTGCTTCAGATCATGTCCCTTGCTTGATCTCTATATGCACCACTATCCCAAAAGCTCACATTTTCAGAATTGAAAACTATTGGGTGCATCAACCTGGTTTTATGGAATGTGTGCAGGAGGTTTGGAGCAAAACTTCTCATAAAACTCATATCTCAGCAGTTATTGTGGACAAATTGAAATCTTTGAGGTTTGCACTCAAGAAATGGCAGAAAGGGCTGTCCCATATCAAAACATTAATTGAGAAGTGCAATTGGGTAATCCTATTGTTAGATAATTTGGAGGATTTGAGGCCCTTGTCCAAATCTGAATTTAATTTCAGGAAGGTGGTGAAGATGCATCATGAGCACCTTTTGCATTTGCAGTTTCTATACTGGAGGAAGAGATGCACCATTAGATATATCAAAGTGGGAGAAGAAAACTCAAAGTTCTTCCAGGCCATGGCCACTGAGAGGTATAGGAAGAATTCTATTGCTAGTCTGCAGCTATCTGATGGGACAGTTTCTTCAGATCATGGGGAAATGGCTAAGGAATTTTTGGAGACTTTCAAGGGTAGAATGGGAACTATCAAGCCAATTTTGTTGGGAAATGACATTCTCTCTCTTATGCCAAAAGTGCAGGGGCTTGAGGTGCTCACAAAACCTTTTGAGGTAAAATAAATTGAGCATGTGATTAAGGAATTACCCATTGATAAGGCACCTGGGCCTGATGGTTTTAATGGGCTTTTTATGAAGAGGTGTTGGCATATTATTTCTAGTGATTTTATCAGGCTGGTAAAGGAATTTCATGCAGGAACTGCTCAACTGGAGAATCTCAATGATGCCTTCATTACACTGATCCCTAAAAAGCAAACACCTAAGGTTGCTGGTGATTTCAGGCCAATATCTTTGACCAGTGTGGGACTAAAGTTTCTCACTAAACTTGCTGCTAATAGGTTTCAGGAAGAAATCACCAATTGTGTTCATAAGAACCGGTATGGATTTATTAAGTCAAGAACAATTCAAGATTGTATTGCTTGGACTTCTGAATATATCCATCAGTGCAACCAATCAAAGAAGCCAATCACATTGCTCAAGCTTGATTTTGAAAAGGCCTTTGATTCTATTCAGCATGTCAGCATGAGGCAATTATAAACATTCTTATGGAAAAAGGATTTGATAGCAAATGGATCACCTGGGTTCAACAGCTGCTATCATCTGGAACTTATTCCACTTTGTTGAATGGAGTACCTGGAAAACACTTTAAGTGTAAGTGTGGTGTAAAGCAAGGAGATCCAATCTCTCCTCTGCTCTTTGTGATTGCTGCTAATCTTTTGCAGACTATGATTAATGATCTCCTGCGTCAGGTCCTGCTATCTTTGCCTTTGTCAACACATGACCCTGACTATCCAGTGGTGCAGTATGTAGATGATACAGTGCTCTTTGTGGCTGCTGACATATCTCAGTTGGAGGTTCTCACAACGGTGTTGAATTCATTTTCCTTGGCAACTGGCTTGTAGATTAACTTCCACAAATTTTCAATGTATCCAATTAATGTGGAGACCAGTGTTGCCTCTGCTCTTGCTACCCAATTTGGTTGCTAGTTAGGTACAATGCCTTTCACATATTTGGGATTACCTGTGGGCACCACTCGGCCTAAAATCATAGACCTCCTACCTTTAGTGGACTGCATGGAGGGAAGGCTAACTGCGAGTTCATGGTTTCTACCCCAAGGTAGTAGGCTGCAGCTGGTTAATTCTTTAATCTCCTCACTGCCTATATATTTCCTTTGTAGTCTATCAATACCACAGGGTATTCTGAAGCAATTGGAGAGAATTCAAAGACAGTGCCTATGGAGGAAATATGGCTAGAAGAAGGGGCATTCTTTGGCAGCCTAGCCTCTAGTATGCATGCCCAAACTTAAGGGAGGACTTGGAATTCTCAATCTTGGACTGGAAAATGATGCTCTACTTCTTAAATTTCTGAATAAATTTTACAACAGAGAAGATGTACCATTGGTTCACTTGGTATGGGACTCTTATTACTTTCATAGAGTTCCTCATGACACTACCATCTGTGGCTCATTTTGGTGGAGAGACATTTGCAAACTAATGGACAAATTTAGGGCTGTTACTTCTGTCACAGTCAACAGAGTAGATACATTGCTTTTCTGGTTAGATCATTGGGAGATTGATAACTCTTGTATTCCCCTTCAAGATAGATTTCCAAGGCTCTTCTCCTTCTGTTTGCATAAAAATCTCTTAGTTATGGAAATGTTACAGGCAAGAAATTTACTCCACATGTTTTCTTTTCCTCTATCTGAATTGGCTTTTAAGGAGCTCAACCACCTCTCAAGTATGTTGGCTGAGATCTCTTTGGACAATGGATGTAATGACATCTGGGCTTGGAGGCATGGGAAGAAATCTGAATATTCAGCAAAAAAGTACTATGATTTTGTACACCAACCAGTTCTTGCCAACCCCATACTGAGTTGGGTTTGGAAGAGTTGTTGTACCATGACAATTAAAATGTTTGCCTAGCTTGTCATAATGGACAAAGTTAACACCAAAGATCTGATTCAACGTACGCACTGGAAAATTGATGATGTACCTGTGTGTGTTCTTTGCCTCACTGCAGTACTTGAGGACAGGAATCATCTTTTCTTCCAATGCAACTTTAGTATGAGAATTTGGAATTATCTTCAAGTCACCTGGTTGGATAGAAATGACATGGTGAAAATTTCCTTACATGCCAAGAAGGATTTTAATAAACCATTCTTCTCAGAAGTGGTCTTCCTTGCTTGGTGGAACATTTGGAAAATCAGGAATGATAGGGCTTTTAGGCACATCCGCCCTCTTTTAGGCAGTGGAGGAATGGCTTTATTCATGACATTACCCTACTCTCCCACAGGATCAAGACCAGATACAGGGATGCTCTGCTCAAGTGGATTGACTTCCTACCTCCTTGAGGTGTTCCTCAGATGTATTTTCCTTTTTTCCTAGTGTTAGACCTTACTGCTTTTCTTTCTTAGCTTAGTTTAGCCTGCCTTGTATAGCTCTCTTTTCTGTTTTTGTTCCTCTCCTTGAGGAACCTTTTTGTATCTTTGTGGGTGAGCTTTAATAAAATGTTGTGGGGTGTAAGCCCCGCAGTCTTCCAGGTCAAAAAACGTTTCGGTCTAACCGAGATGAGCGATCGGTCCCACTGAGTTCGCAATGCAAACTCTCTGTTTCCTTTTCGTAATGTTTCAGTCTCACCGAAATGAGCGATCGGTCCCATCGAGTTTGCCTGGCCAACTCTCTGTTTGCCTATTACAGAAATTGGTCTCACCAAGTTGAGGTGATCGGTCTCACCGAGATTACGTTATGCCCTAACCCTAATGAAATCGGTCCCACCGAGTTGACATGTCGGTCCCACCGAAAATCCTAACGTTCACATTTTGAACTAAATCGGTCTGACCGAGTTTGACTATTCGGTCCCACCGAGTTTGGTCAATTATGTGTAATGGTTAGATTTTGTGTGGAGGCTATATATACCCCTCGACCCTTCCTCCGTTCGTGGTGAGAGCCATCAGAACATGCCTACACTTCCAGCATTCATTTTTTGAGAGAGAACCACCTACTCATGTGTTGAGACCAAGATATTCCAATCCAACCACAAGAATCTTGATCTCTAGCTTTCCCCAAGTTGCTTTCCACTCAAATCATCTTTCCACCAAATCCAAATCTATGAGAGAGAGTTGAGTGTAGGGGAGACTATCATTTGAAGCACAAGAGCAAGGAGTTCATCATCAACACACCATCTATTACCATTTGGAGAGTGGTGTCTGCTAGTTTGGTTAGGTGTCACTTGGGAGCCTCCGTCAAGATTGTGGAGTTGAAACAAGGAGTTTGTAAGGTCAAGGAGATCGCCTACTGCTACCTCTTGAGAACTACGTAGGATTTCCTTGAAGAGGAAAGGATGATGCAGCAAAGTAGCGTAAGTATTTCCCTCAGTTTTTGAGAACCAAGGTATCAATCCAGTAGGAGGTTGCGCGCGCGTCCCTAGTACCTGCACAAAGCAAATAACTCCTCACAACCAACGCGATAAGGGGTTGTCAATCCCTTCACGGTTACTTACAAGAGTGAGATCTGATAGATATGATAAGATAATATTTTTGGTATTTTTATGATAAAGATGCAAAGTAAAATAAAAGCAAAGTAAAAAAGCAAAGGAAATAACTAAGTATTGGAAGATAAATATGATGAAGATAGACCTGGGGGCCATAGGTTTCACTAGTGGCTTCTCTCAAGAGCCTAAGTGTTTTATGGTGGGTGACCGAATTACTGTTGAGCAATTGACAGAATTGAGCATAGTTATGAGAATATCTAGGTATGATCATGTATATAGGCATCACGTCCGAGACAAGTAGACCGACTCATGCCTGCATCTACTACTATTACTCCACTCATCAACCGCTATCCAGCATGCACCTAGAGTATTAAGTTGATGAAAACAGAGTAACGCCTTAAGCAAGATGACATGAAGTAAAGGGATAAATTCATGCAATATGATAAAAAAAACCATCTTGTTATCCTCGATGGCAAAAATACAATACGTGCCTTGCTGCCCCTACTGTCACTGGGAAAGGACACCGCAAGATTGAACCCAAAGCTAAGCACTTCACCCATTGCAAAAAGATCAATCTAGTAGGCCAAACCAAACTGATAATTCGAAGAGACTTGCAAAGATAACCAGTCATACATAAAAGAATTCAGAGAAGATTCAAATATTGTTCATAGATAATCTTGATCATAAACCCAGAATTCATCGGTCTCAATGAACACACTGCAAAAATAAGATTACATCGAACAGATCTGCACAAGAGAGGGGGAGAACATTGTATTGAGATCCAAAAAGAGAGAAGAAGCCTCTAGCTAATAACTATGGACCCGAAGGTCTGAAGTAAACTACTCACACTTCATCGGAGAGGCTATGGTGTTGATGTAGAAGCCCTCCGTGATGGATGCCCCCTCCGGCGGAGCTCCGGAACAGGCCCCAAGATGGGATCTCGTGGATACAGAAAGTTACGGCGGTGGAATTAGGGTTTTGGCTCCGTATCTGATCGTTTGGGGGTATGTAGGTATATATAGGAGGAAGGAGTACGTCGGTGGAGCAACAGGGGGCCCACGAGGGTGGAGGGTGCGCCTAGGGGGGTAGGCGCGCCCCCTACCTCGTGGCCTCCTCCTTTGTTTCGTGACGTAGGGTCCAAGTCTCCTGGATCATGTTCGGTGAGAAAATCACGTTCTCGAAGGTTTCATTCCGTTTGGACTCCGTTTGATATTCCTTTTCTTCGAAACCCTAAAATAGGCAAAAAAACAGCAATTCTGGGCTGGGCCTCGGTTAATAGGTTAGTCCCAAGAATAATATAAAAGTGGATAATAAAGCCCAATAATGTCCAAAATAATAGATAATATAGCATGGAGCAATAAAAAATTATAGATACGTTGGAGACGTATCACCTACTCCGTGAAGATCTACCCAAGTGAGGCAAGTCCTTCATGGGCGATGGCCATGGTGGGATAGACAAGGTTGCTTCTTCGTGGACCCTTCATGGGTGGAGCCCTCCATGGACTCGCGCAGCCGTTACCCTTCGTGGGTTGAAGTCTCCATCAACGCAGGTGTACGATAGCACCACCTATCAGAACCACGCCAAAAATCTTCGTGTCTACATTGCGTTTGCTCCCTCCAAACTCCTCCCATTTACATTCATATGCAATGATTTACATCCCGCTGCTATACTCTTAGATTTGCATGTGTAGGTTGATTGCTTGACTTGTGATAAGTTGTTAAAATCTGCCAAGACTTCAAATTGGGAAAAGGCTAGATTTTTATTTGGTCAAGTACTGTAATCACCCCCCTCTAGAGATACTTTCGATCCTACAAGTGGTATCAGAGCTTTGGTCTCCATTTTCCTTGATTTCCATATCTTTGGTGATCATAGCCTTGGTTTCACAACCTAGGAGAGTATGGCGTGTAGCGAGGGAAATTACCACCGTAGAGGTGCTTACTTTGATGGTGCTAATTTTGCTAGTTGGAAGCATAAGATGAAAATGCATATTCTTGGACATAACCCCACCGTTTGGGCTATTGTGTGTATTGGCTTGCAAGGTGAATTCTTTGATGGGAGAGAACCGAATCGTGAAGCTACTACGGAAGAATTGAAGATGCTGCAATACAATGCTCAAGCTTGCGACATCCTCTTCAACGGATTGTGCCCCGAAGAATTCAACAAAACCAGCCATCTTGAGAATGCAAAGGAAATTTGGAATACTTTGATTGATATGCACGAAGGTACCGATTCCGTCAAGGAATCCAAATTGGATGTGCTTCAAAGTCAGCTTGACAAGTTTAAAATGAAGGATGGTGAAGGTATCGCTAAAATGTACTCTAGGCTTGCTCTCATCACAAATTAGATTGTCGGCTTAGGAAGTGAGGAGATGACCGACAGATTCATCATCAAGAAGATCCTAAGAGCCTTGGATGGAAAATATGATACCGTGTGCACATTGATCCAAATGATGCCCAATTACAAATATCTCAAGCCAACTGAACTCATTGGTAGAATTGTTGCTCATGAGATGTCACTCAAGGATAAAGAAGAGCTTCACAACAAGTCAAGTGGAGCTTACAAAGCCTCATGTGATGCTCCTACATCATCAAGTGAAAAACAAGCCTTCAATGAGGAATTGATCCTAATGGTGAAGAACTTCAACAAGTTCTACAAGAGTAGAAGCAAAGAAAGAAGTTGCAAGTCAAGGTCCTACGGTGACAAAAGATCTTCTAGTTGTGAGCTTAATTGCTACGATTGTGGAAGACTCGGACACTACTCCAATGAGTGTATGGCTCCTACAAAAGAAGAGAAGACTCACCAAAAAGGAGAAGTAGAAGAGAAGAATCATCTCCAAGAGAGAGAAGGAGTAGATATGATCGTTATGAACGAAGAACCTCTCGCAGAAGCAAGGATTCGGAAAGGAAGGACAAGTCATCAAGGAGCTACACAAACTGAAGACATCAAGCTCACATTGGTGAATGGGTATCCGACTCCGACTCCGACCATCATTCCGAGAGAAGTTATCACTCCGACTCGGAATATACTCAAGATGCAGGTGTTGCCGGTATAGCACTTGTGTCAACCAACTCCTATGACATATTTGACTCACCAAATGAAGGAATTGGAAGATGCGTCATGGCTAAAGGCCCGAAGGTATCACACCCCGAGTATGTTGATTTCAATAGTGATGATAATTTACTTGTTGACAACTCTAGTGATGAAAACTATGATGAACTTGCTATTAATCATGCTAATAAAGATAAAGTGAATAAGGATGATAAGAAGGAGAATGAGTGTCTAACTAAAGAACTAAACACTCTTAAGTTAGCTCATGAAACTACCTTGGAAGATCATCGAGAGCTTTTAAAGACTCATGAGAAGCTATGCTTTGAAAAGCTCAACCTTGAGCAAGAGAATGGGTTCTTAAAAGCAATCAATGATGATCTTCTCAAGGAAAGTTCTTCTTACATTTCCAAGCGTTTACTCTTGTCTACTTACATGCCACAAGTAAAATCTAGCAACAAGCGTAAGAAAGATTCTTCTTCTAGAAGTAACAATAATCATGTTAAATCCAATGTTGTTGGTTCTAGTAGTTCTCTTGATTCCACTAATGATTCTCTTAGCCAAGTTACACATGAGCAAGAAAATAGCTTATTGAAGGGAATTATAGAGAAATGTGTTTACAAGAGCCTTGCCGGAAGTAAGCAATTTGAGGAAATTGTACGCAAGGAAGGAAGGAACCAGAAGAATCAAGGTGTTGGTTTTGAACGAAAGTTCAATGCCAATGGAGTTGAGTGGGAAGAAGATCAATACCCAAAGATGAAGTTTTTTCCTCAACAAGAGAAGTATGATCCTACTTCTTTCAAGGGAACACAAGCTCATGATGATCTTCCACCACAAGACCACAAGCAAAAAGGCAAGGACAAGCTTCAAGAGGAGATTGATGCATTTGAAGAAGCTCCCAAGGCCTTGGTCAATTGGGTTCCCAAGACTACATCAAGTTCTACTTCATCAAGTACGACAACAACTCCAAGGATTCCCATCAAGTTGATGTGGATCCCGAAGAAGAAGAACTAGAGAGTTCTTGTGGGTGACTCCGCCAACATACTTCACTCATATCATTTTGGTGAGAACAAGTGGAGAAAATCAGACCCTTATGCTGTGAGGAGAAGGACTGCTGTGGACTATAGATTTCACACCAAGGAGCAGCAGGACTTCTATGAGACAATTCTGTTGGATAAGAAGCCCATAGTGTGTGACATGAAGTGGGTAGACTAGAAATACATCGACAACAATGAAGACCACTTCCCAGGAGTGCATGAAAGTTTCAGACTCAATGGAGTAGACACTTTTGTGGGTCAGAAACTGACCAAGTGGAATGATGAGATCATTATGCAATTCTATTCTACAACTCATTTCTATCCAAATGGAAGGATTGTATGGGTGTCTAAATGTACAAGGTACCAATCTACAGTTGCTAAGTGGGCCAAACTAACCAATGCCCCTGTAGAGCTTGAGGATGACATAGATGTCTATGCCAAGAGAAAGAAAGATCACAACTCCATGTCCAATATGTACAAGGAAATTCCTGACAGAGCCTTGGAGACACATAAGCTAGGCTCTGTATATTATCTGTTGTCTGGACTGGCCACTATTAACACCATCTTGAGGCACACCTTGTTGCCCAAATCAGGAGATCACAAGATGATTAGATGCCACTCCATAAATTTGCTTCAGTTGTTTGATGTGCCCCAGAAATTCAAGGTGATGAGTTTGATTGTTGAGACAATCAAGAGGACAACTGCTGACCAAAAGAGATCATGTGGGTATGCTCCACACATCCAGATGTTCATCAACTCCAAGATGGGCACAGGCACATACTTGTTGGATAAAGAACACCTTCCCTTGAGGCCTGACTTTGAGGACAACATAGTTGTCATGGATGCTGAAGATCCTAGATCAGTAGAGGCTCAAGAGAAGAGGGAGAAAGCAAAAGCAGAGAAGGCAACCAAGATGCCAGGTGCTGAAGAGGCTTCACAAGTTTTCATCAAGTCAAAGCAAGATCAACTTGGATATCTTATTCAAGCCACTTTGAGGATTGATAAAGGATTGGCCACCCTGACTCAGAATCAAGAGAGTCTTGAGAGGATCATTGAGACAAAGTTCTATGATCTTGACTTGAAGGTGACAGAAATGCAAACAGCTGTTGAGCAGCTCCAGGAAGAAGCTGAAGAAAGGAAAGGGAAAGCTACCACTGAAGCTTTTCAGAGAGTGTCTAGGGCACAGAGATCTGCAGCAGTGTCTTTGATAGACACAAGATCTACTATGTCAGCACCTGCAGCCACAACTTCAGTTTCCCCTTCGGTTGCAACTCCACTAGCTCCAACAACCTCAACAGATGCATTTGTCCTAGGAGTCCTCTCCACGCCACCTCCCGAAGATCAAGACTAGAGAGTCGCATAGCACTATGCATTTTCGAGCTTTCTGATAACTTGTCGCCAAAGGGGGAGAAAGTGTATAGATCATAGGCTTCGAGAGAGAGAGAGAGAGAGAGAAAGATTTGCTTCTTTTTTCCTCATTTGCCACTTGTTTGATACTTATTTGTTTGCTTGCTTGGATGCTACTTTATGGTTGTGTGTGAGATACTTGTATGGTCATCTGTTTGATCATATCATACGTTAATGCTTGTGCTTGGATGATGATATTATTTATCTCTCATGTATGATCATTCACTTTGCCTTGGTGATGAGTGCATATTTCATATTCTATCATTTTGAGCGCTCCACCAAGATGTATGTGACATGGAAGAGTAACCCATGGTTCTAATTGATTGTGCATTTGCATTCAAAAGAAAAATTCAAATAATGCATAAATTTAGGGGGAGCTCTTGCTTATTACATACTTCTCAAAGCGACGATACATTTTAGTCTTATTATCATTTGTCAGAGCTTTGATCTATATGTTGTCATCAATTACCAAAAAGGGGGATATTGAAAATGCAACTAATCCCTGGGTAGTTAGGGTAATTCTTAACAACATATAGCTCATTGAACTAATACTCTTTCAAGATGATCATTTCAGAAAGTTCAATGATTGGCATGGCATGGACTAGAGATGTGGACCCCTCAAAATTCTAAGGACACATATTGGCTTAAGCACAAGACTCTACATTTTCATTTGAGTGATCCAAGATCACATTGAGTCCATAGGAAAAGCCAATACTATTAAAAGGGGATGAGGTGTTGCTTAATGGCTTGCTTGCTCAAAATGCTTAGTGATATGCTCCAAAAGCCCTCAACCACTTTCTCATATCCACACATGTCTCAAACCAAAAGTCAAACTCGGCCCCACCGATTTGATCTATCCGGTGCCACCGAGTTCGTTTGACATGGCCATAGCCAGAAACCCTAATCAGTTCGGTCTCACCGATAGGGATCTAGGTCTCACTAAGATGGGATTGCAAACTCTCTGTTTCCTTCATAACGTTTCGGTCTAACCGAGATGAGCGATCTGTCCCACCGAGTTCACAATGCAAACTCTCTGTTTCCTTTTCGTAACGTTTCGGTCTTAGTAAAATGAGCGATCGATCCCACCAAGTTTGCCTGACCAACTCTCTGTTTGCCTATTACAGAAATAGATCTCACCGAGTTCATATGACTGGTCTCACCGAGATTACGTTATGCCCTCCCCCTAATGAAATCGGTCCCACCGAGTTGACATGTTGGTCCCACCGAAAATCCTAACGTTCACATTTTGAACTAAATCGATCTGACCGAGTTTGACTATTCGGTCCCACCAAGTTTGGTGAATTGTGTGTAACGGTTAGATTTTGTGTGGAGGCTATATATACTGCTCCACACTTCCTCCGTTCGTGGCGAGAGCTATCAGAACATGCCTACACTTCCAGCAATCATTTTCTAAGAGAGAACCACCTAATCATGTGTTGAGACCAAGATATTCCAATCCAACCACAAGAATCTTGATCTCTGGCCTTCCCCAAGTTGTTTTCCACTCACAAATAATCTTTCCACCAAATCCAAATCCGTGAGAGAGATTTGAGTATTGGGGAGACTATCATTTTAAGCACAAGAGCAAGGAGTTCATCATCAACACACTATATATTACCATTTGGAGAGTGGTGTGTCCTAGTTTGGTTAGGTGCACTTGGGAGCCTCTGTCAAGATTGTGGAGTTGAACCAAGGAGTTTGTAAGGTCAAGGAGATCACCTACTTCGTGAAGATCTACCCAAGTGAGGCAAGTCCTTCATGGGCGATGGCCATGGTGGGATAGACAATGTTGCTTCTTCGTGGACCCTTCGTGGGTGGAGCCCTCCGTGGACTCGCGCAACCATTACCCTTCATGGGTTGAAGTCTCCATCAACGTGGATGTAGGATAGCACCACCTATCGAAACCACACCAAAAATCTCCGTGTCTACATTGCGTTTGCTCCCTCCAAACTCCTCCCCTTTACCTTCATATGCAAGGATTTACATTCCGCTGCTATACTCTTAGATTTGCATGTGTAGGTTGATTGCTTGACTTGTGATAAGTTGTTAAAATCTGCCAAGACTTCAAATTGGGAAAAGGCTAGATTTTTATTTGGTCAAGTAGTCTAATCACCCCCCTCTATACATACTTTCAATCCTACACTTAGGTGGAAAGGGCATAGGTTTTTGAACCCACGGTTCTCTTTCTTTACCGTGTTTTCTAGCAATAAAGTCTCTTTTATCATACCTTTTATTTTTAGGTTGTGGGTTATCAAGATCAATTGGAGGTTCTATCTCAACATCATTGTCTGGTTCTTTACTATTTGTTTGAGTATCTTTATGAACCTCATCATTATATTTTTCATTATCAGAAGGTGAGTGTTCACTACCAGGTTGAGTTTCAGCATCAGAAATAGAAACATCATTATCATTATCAGGAGGTTTTTCTATTTCAGGTTCACCAGAAGCATGCAAAGTCCTTTCATTTTTCATTTTCTTCTTCTTTTTAGAAGGACTAGGTGCAGTGGTGTTGTTCCTTTGTGAATCATGTTCAATTCTTTTTGGGTGTCCCTCAGGATAAAGTGGTTCCTGAGTCATTTTACCTCCTCTAGTTGCAACTCTAACAGCAAAGTCATGTATGTTATTGTTAATTTCATCTAGCAACTCTCTTTGAGATTTAGCAACTTGTTCTAACTGGGTTTGTACCATAGAAGCATGCTTTCCAACACCTCTAACATCATTTGAGATTCTAAATAACAAGTCACTCAAGCGAGCAATCATATCAGAGTTGTATTTCAATTGTTTCATAACATTTGCATTGAAGTGATCTTGTTTTCTAATATAGTTTTCAAACTCATAAAGGCATTGGATAGGGTGCATATTGTGAGGATTATCATTATCATTGAATTTCATTAGAGAATTTACCTCTACCACCTTAGGCAGTGGTGGTGTATTAAGCCCATGTATTTCTTTAATAGGAGGTAAAATTTGAACATCCTCGGCTTTAATACCTTTTTCCTTCATGGATTTCTTTGCCTCTTGCATATCTTCAGGACTGAGATATAATATACCCCTCTTCTTTGGAGTGGGTTTAGACGGTGGTTCAGGAGGAGTCCAATCATTATAATTTTTCAATATGTTATTCAATAATTCTTCAGCTTGCCCAATAGTTCGTTCCCTGAAAACACAACTAGCACAACTATCTAGGAAGTCCCTAGAAGCATCTGTTAGTCCATTATAGAAGATATCGAGTATTTCATTTTTCTTAAGAGGATGATTAGGCAAAGCATTAAGTAACTGGCAAAGCCTCCCCCAAGCTTGTGGGAGACTCTCTTCTTCAATTTGCACAAAGTTAAATATTTCTTGTAAGGCGGCTTGTTTCTTATGAGCAGGAAAATATTTTTCAGAGAAGTAATAAATCATATCCTGGGGACTACACAGACAACCAGGAGCAAGAGTATTGTACCAAGCTTTAGCATCACCCTTTAATGAGAACAGAAATAATTTGAGAATATAGTAATAGCGAGTTTTCTCATCATGAGTAAAAAGGGTGGCTATGTCATTAAACTTAGTAAGATGTGCCACTACAGTTTCAGTTTCATAACCATGGAAAGGATCAGATTCAACCAAAGTAATTAACTCTGGGTCGACAGAGAATTCATAATCCTTATCATCAATAAAGATAGGTGAGGTAGCAAGCTTAGGATCATATTGCATTCTAGCATTCAAAGATTTTTCTTCATACTTGCATAGTAATTCTCTAGATAATCTCTATCCTTACAAGCAAGAATATCTCTAGTTGTCTCTTCATTCATAACATAGCCTTCCAATACCTTAGGAAATTCATATCTAGGAGGGATAGTTCTAGTAGGTGTCCCAAGATTTCCAGTTTCAAGCTCATCATCAGATTCAACAACATCATGTTGTCTTACTCTAGCAATTTGTTCATTAAGAAAATCACCAAGTGGCACATCATTATCATCAAGAAAATTACTAGCATCATCATAAGTATCATGCATAGCAGAAGTAGCATCATCAATAACTTGCGACATATCAGGAGTAATAGCATGTGGTGGTGTTGGAAGTTTACTTATAACAGAAGGTGAATCTAAAGCAGAACTAGATGGCAGTTCCTTACCTCTCCTCATCTTAGAGGGATAAATATTAGTCTTAGCATCCTTCAGATTCTTTAGAGTGATAAATTGATAATAATCCCAAGTGACTCAACAAATATAGCTATGTTCCCGGCAACGGCGCCAGAAAAAGGTCTTGATAACCCACAAGTATAGGGGATCACAACGGTTTCCGAGGGTAGAGTATTCAACCCGAATTTATAGATTTGACACAAGGGGAGCCAAAGAATATTTGAAGGTATTAGAAGTTGAGTTGTCAATTCAACCACACCTGGAGATTAATTATCTACAGCAACGTGATCAGTAGCAAAGTAGTATGATAGTTTTGGTAATAGTGACAGTAGTAATAGTAACGGTAACAGTTATAGCAATAGTTCTGTAGCAAGTGCAACAGTAATGATAGCAGTAGTAACTTAGCAAGAACAATATAAGATAAATTCGTAGGGATTCGATCGGTAATTTGTTGGATGATATTCATCATGTGATAGTCATATCCTAGGGTGATACGGCACTAGCTCCAATTCATAAATATAATGTAGACATGTATTCCGTAAATAGTCATGCGTGCTTATGGAAAAAAACTTGCATGACATCTTTTGTCCTACCCTCCCATGACAGCGGGGTCCAATTGGAAACTAAGGGATATTAAGGCCTCCTTTTAATAGAGAACCGGAACAAAGCATTAACACACGGTGAATACATGAACTCCTCAAACTACGGTCATCATCGGGAGTGGTCCCGACTATTGTCACTCCGGGGTTGCTGGATCATAACACGTAATAGGTGACTATAACTTGCAAGATCGGATCTAGAACATGCATATAATGGTGATAACATAAATGATTCTGATATGAAATCATGGCACCCGGGACCAAAGTGACAAGCATTAAGCATGGCAAAGTCATAGCAACATCAATCTCAGAACATAGTGCATACTAGGGATCAAGCCCTAACAAAACTAACTAGAGTACATGATGAATCTCATCCAACTCCTCACCGACCAGCGAGCCTATGAAGGAATTATTCACTATCGGTGGGGAGCATCATGGAATTGGCGATGGAGAATGGTTGGTGATGACGAAGAACGAAGATCACCCTCTCTGGAGCCCCAAACGGACTCCAGATTTGGCCCCCCCCCGATGAAGAACAAGAGGTGACGGCGGCTCTGTCTCGTGGATCGTGATAATTCTTTCTCTATATTTTTTTGGGAAAATAGGATTTTATAGTATCAGTTTCAAGGTTTGCGGGGCCACCAGGTGGGGACAACCCACCTGGGCGCGCCTGGGGACAGGCGCACCCTGGTGGGTTGTGCCCACCCAGGTGCCCCCTCACGTGGCTCTTGGCTCCAGAATTTCTCTTTTATTGTATAAAAAATCCTCGCAAAGTTTCGTTCCATTCTGAGAACTTCTACTTCTGCACAAAAACAACACCATGGTAGTTATGCTGAAAACAGCATCAGTTCGGTGTTTAGTTTCATTCAAATCATGCAAATTAGAGTCCTAAACAAGAGGAAGCATTAGGAAAAGTAGATACGTTGGAGACGTATCATCTCGGTTGCATTGCACCCCTCACACGGTCGGTCCTGCACACGGCTCATGCAAATGGAACATGCTTCGGCTTGCCTCTTCACTGACACGTGGGATTGCATTCGGAGACACCGACCATGCGCCAAACTCCCCCGCCCACCGCGCGACCCCCCCAAACACATTGCCCCAAATCCCAAATTCAACCGCCCTTTGGCCAATTAGCCAATAATATTCCCCAAACCCCCCTCCCCCCGGCCCCCTCCACTCGATTCGCTCCGCCAAAGTCACTCTCCTCGTCGTGCTGATACGTCGGCGCCGTGGTTCATCGAGGGGACGCACGACGATCCTCTCGCTCCCACAGTATGCTCTCGTAGACTGCCATCCTCCAACCGTGTCGCCACCACTGGCGATGTTCTTTTGGAGACACACAGTGGTCAGCTTCTCTCACGGTACGTGCATTCTAGACTGAGGCCCCGTGCATGTCGGAGTAGCGCTTGTTAGCTGATAGACACTGTTAATCTCACTGTTTGTTGAAATAGTTTACAATCAATATGCTCTCCTTAAGAAGCTTCCTTGCCCTGTTCTGCACTCAATCTGCTTTGCTGACATGGCATGCCACGCTCGATTAGTTGCTAAAATATCCTGCCATATATTTATTGTGAAGTAGATTTCTAGGGTCTAGTAGCCAATCTATTAGGTGAAATAGCTTGACACTGTTTTATACTCAATCTTTGTTGATGAGATGGCCTTTGATGGCTGTGTGCTCGGCCTCATTGACTGCTGAAATAGCCTGCCATAATTTAGCACTGAAATCTATTTGCTGAATTAGCTTTACATATAATTCGTTACTTAGATATGCTTGTCCAAATATCTTGCCATAACTTTAGACATAGACCTAGGTATTTTTTTGGACTTTATAAAAAAGCATATATGTTTTTCCTCTAATATCTAGTAGAAGTACTAATTTGTATGTCTAACAGATGGACATAACTTGGATAACTTATGCTCAAAGATTCTACGCAGCATATGTTGAGGGGGTTGAAAACTTCATGAACTTTATCAGAGCTGAGTACGGTGGTCCGAAATCAGATGTGCTCTGCCTGTGTAGAAGTTGTATGAATTCAGTTACAAGACCCCAGTCAATTGTGCAAAATCATTTACACTTGTATGGGATGTCGGTCACATATACTAGGTGGGTTCATCATGGTGAAGTTGTGAACGTCAATGTTACTAACTATGTGGAAGCAGCAGATCATCATCTTGATATACCTGATGCTTAGGTGGAAGAGGAGGAGGAGGTGGTGGCAGTAGAGCCAGTGAGTTTGACCAACGTTGAAATAATGCTAAGAAATTCTTGCACATTTCGTAAACTTTCACTTGCAGAAGAAAAACAGCGGGCCTGTATGTTGGAACAATGCAACGTGGCAGTCACCCTAGGAAATAAGCTGTCAGTATTCTCAGCTATGGTCACCTTTCTTCATGTGAAGATATCTGAGCGGATGACCAGCAAATCATTCGATGCGATGTTGGCTGCTTTCCGCAAATCTTTCCCAGATGTATCTGAGCTGCCGCACATCTACTGTAAAATGAAGAATTTCCTTTGTGCAGTTGGAATTGGATATGATATGATCCATGTTTGTAAGAATAATTGTGGTATGTTTCGGAAGGATTATGCCAACTTAAGTGAATGCCCAAAATACAAATCATCGAGATGGAAAGATGGAAATGTTGTGAAGAGGATTCCTCATAATGTTCTGAGACATTTTCCAATTATACCAAGATTGTAGAGGTTGTTTCATGATGCTGAAAGAAGAGAGGATGTAATGAGCCATCCATCTCATGGTAGTGACTGGAAAAGCTTCAATTAGAAACACAAAAGTTTGTTGCTGACCCAAGAAACATTACACTTGGCTTAGCTACCGATGGATTCAACCCATTTGGCCACCAGAGCGCCGCATATAGCATGTGGCCAGTGCTTGTTATCCCATACAACATGCCACCAAATGTATGCACCAAAGAATCAAACTACATGATGGACTTGCTCATCCTAGGTCCAAAAAGTCCTAGAAAGGATTTTGATTTATTCATGGAGCCTCTTGTGGAGGAACTTCAACAACTATGGAGGTGTGTTCTTACTCCAGACCTATATAGCGGCCCACCAGCTGATTTCTTTCTGTGCTATATGATAATTTGGTGCATCCATGATTATCTGGCTTTGGGCACTATGTCAGAGCGAACGACACATGGTTACAATGCATGTGTTCGTTGTGACAAGAATCCGTTGTCATATGCAGTACTTAGCAAGATCTGTTACATTGGACACCGCCGTTCCATGCCAAGGACAAGTCGTGTCCTACAAAATACCAAAGACATGTGTTCAATGCAAAGCATGAAAACCGTGATGCACCAAAGAGGCTCACCGGTGATGAGTTACAAGTGGAATTAGAGAAGGTCATGCATATTACACCAGGAAACCATCCTGATAATGGTAGCGGGAAAAGGAAGTGTGGCGGGGCAGAAGAGACATTATTTTTTACCCACAGGTCCACTTTGTGGGACTTGGAGTATTGGAAAGATTTGGATCCACTGCATAATCTTGATGTGATGCACATCGAGAAAAATATATGTGGCAGCATTATCGGCACACTTATTAATATTGAAGGCAAGGCAAAAGATACCTTAAAATCTAGGATTGACTTGACACACCTAGGTATTGCTACCTCTTGAGCTTGCATTGGTTTTTCCCTTGAAGTGGAAAGGGTGATGCAGCAAAGTAGAGTAAGTATTTCCCTCAGCTTTTGAGAACCAAGGTATCAATCCAATAGGATACAACACACAAGCCACCAAATACCTGCACAAACAAACACCAACTTGCACCCAACGCGATAAAGGGGTTGTCAATCCCTTCACGGTTATTTGCAAAATGAGATCTGATATAGATGGATAAACGGTAAAGTAACATTTTTGGTTTATGAAATGGAAAGTAAAAGATTGCAAAGAAAGTAAATAGGAAACTAAAATTGTAGACGGAAACTTATATGATGGAAAATAGACCCGGGGGCCATAGGTTTCACTAGAGGCTTCTCTCAACATAGAAAATATTACGATGGGTGAACAAATTACTGCCGAGCAATTGATAGAAAAGCGCAAAGTTATCACGATATCTAAGGAATGATTGTGAATATAGGCATCACTTCTGTATCAAGTAGACCGACTCCTACCTGCATCTACTACTATTACTCCACACATCGACCAACTCCTGCCTGCATCTAGAGTATTATGTTCATAAGAATAGAGTAACACATTAAGTAAGATGACATGATGTAGCGGGATAAACTTAAGCAATATGATGAAAATCCCATCTTGTTATCCTCGATGGAAACAATACAATATGTGTCGGTTCCCCTTCTGTCACTAGGATTGAGCACCGCAATATTGAACCCAAAGCTAAGCACTTCTCCCATTGGAAGAAAAACCAATCTAGTTGGCCAAACCAAATCGATAGTTCAAAGAGACTTGCAAAGATATCAAATCATGCATATAATAATTTAGCGAAGATTCAAATAATATTCATAGATAAGCTGATCATAAATCTACAATTCATCAGATCTTGGCAAACACACCGCAAAAAAGGTATTACATCGAATAGATCTCCAAGAACACCAAAGAGAACATGGTATTGAGAATCAAAGAGAGAGAGAGAGAGAAGAAGCCATCTAGATACTAGCTATGGACCCATAGGTCTGTGGTAAACTACTTAAGCTTCATCGGAGAGGCAATGGTGTTGATGTAGAAGCCCTCCATGATCGAATCCCCCTCCGGCAGGACGCCGGAAAAGGCCCCTAGATGGGATCTCATGGGTACAGAAGGTTGCGGTGGTGGATAAGGGGTTTTGCGGCTCCCCTGGAAGGTTTTGGGGTATTTGAGAATATATAGGCGGAAGAAATAGGTCGGTGGAGCCACGAGGGGCCCACAAGGGTGGGGGGCTGATATGTCTCCAACGTATCTATAATTTTTGATTGTTTCATGTTGTTATATTATCAATCTTGGATGTTTTATAATCATTCTATAGTCATTTTATATCATTTTTTGGTACTAACCTATTGACATAGTGCCAAGTGCCAGTTGTTGTTTTCTGCATGTTTTTTACATCGTAGGAAATCAATACCAAACGGAGTCCAAATGCAACGAAACTTTACGGAAAATTTTTATGGACCAGAATACACCCAATGGGCCAAAGCTGCGCCTAGGGGGTGTTCCGAGGGGAGCACAACCCACCAGGGTGCGCCAGGAGTCCCAGGCGCACCCTGGTGGGTTGTGCCCACCTTAGGTTCCCTCGGACCGCCTATTTGCTCTATAAATACCCCAATATTCCACAAACCCTAGGGGAGTCGACGAAAATCAATTCCAGCCGCCAAAGAGTCCAGAACCACCAGATCCAATCTAGACACCATCACGGAGGGATTCACCACTTCCATTGGTGCCTTTACGATGATGCGTGAGTAGTTCTTTGTAGACCTTCGGGTCCGTAGTTAGTGGCTAGATGGCTTCCTCTCTCTCGTTTTATTCTCAACACAATGGTCTCTTGGAGATCCATATGATGTAACTCTTTTTGTGGTGTGTTTGTTGGGATCGGATGAACTTTGAGTTTATGATCAGATCTATCTTTTTATATCCATGAAAGTTTTTTGAGTTTCTTTGATCTCTTATAAGCATGATTGCTTATAGCCTCGTATTTCTTCTCCGATATTTGTGTTTTGTTTGGCCAACTTGATCTATTTATCTTGCAATGGGAAGAGGTGCTTTGTAGTGGGTTCGATCTTACGGTGCTTGATCCCAGTGACAGAAAGGGAACCGACACATATGTATCATTGCTACTAAGGATAAAACGATGGAGTCTATCTATACATAGATAGATCTTGTCTACATCATGTCATCATTCTTATTGCATTACTCCGTTTCTCCATGAACTTAATACACTAGATGCATGCTGGATAGCGGTCGATGTGTGGAGTAATAGTAGTAAATGCAGGCAGGAGTCGGTCTACTAATCTTGGATGTGATGCCTATCTAATGATCATTGCCTGGATATCGTCATGATTATTTGAAGTTCTATCAATTTCCCAACAGTAATTTGTTTACCCACCGTTTGCTATTTTTCAAAAGAGAAGCCACTAGTGAAACCTACGGGCCTCGGGTCTCTTTCTCATATTATTTGCCTTTGTGATCTACTTTTCCTTTGCTTTTATTTTCAGATCTATTAAACAAAAAATACACAAATACCTTGCTGCATTTTACACGCCGGGTTGCGAGTATTTGTTATTTGTGTGCATGGGCTGTTTACGTTGTGTTGCTTGGTTCTCCTACTGGTACTATCGTGGAATTGTCACGACAGATGTCCTAGTGTTAGGACTTAGTCGTGAGGCCAACGCATCTTTGTAGTAGCTTGAGAGGGGTTGAGCGGAATCAAGAGACAGAACACAAGACAAGGATTTATACAGCTTCGGGCCCCGGGAAACATCGTCCGGTAATAGCCCTACATGCTGTTTATGGCTAGATCTCATTATGCTCATGAGAGAGTCGCGTATAAGCCGGCTCCCCATTTGGGTCTAGCCCTAGCGATTGTTTTCTCTCCCCTCTTGGGGTGCCCTGCCCCTCCTTATATATGTTGAAGGGGCGGGTTACATGACTAGTCTTAGTAGGATTAGGATTACTCTATTACAAGTGAAGTCCTAGTCTTGCTTCCTTTGTAAAGGAAATATTCCTCATGCCTTCCGTCTTAAGCCGGCCCACTATAACATGAGCTGGCCTACTAGGCCTTGGGCCCTTGTCATCCGTCTGACCCGCCGTCGGGGCCATCATCAAGTCTCCAGGCTCGTGAGTCATCACACGAGTGAACTGCCAGACCCGTGAGTCGTCAATCCTCCGGCGGGCCATGATGAAGCGCCAAGTCCGGCCGGGTCATACTTCCGGCCGGGTCATACCACGGGGTATATCCCCGACATTAGCCCTCAGTTAAATTTGGATTTATTCATGTTAAACTGATCCTGTAAAATAAGCACAAGAACAAACTTGATAGGTTGTGCTCCGGGTTAAAAAAATCCTGAATCGGCACCTAATCATCTTTAAGTCCGTGCCATTTCCTCCTGGATGCATATTCAAGATCTTATAGCAAATCTCTTTTAAAAGATATGTCCAAACCTTGCCAATGCAAAAATACAGGCACTTCTTCTAAAAAATCCGGGTCAATAGGCCAGCTTCATAACCAATTTGCTCACATTGGCTCTTGTAGAGAAATATTATAAGGAATAATCCATTTGAGTCAGCCTTCAATGATGTGACTTGACAAAAAATATTGGTCTTGAAATATTCAACTGATATTCAGCCGGCTTATAGATGTAGATCTTGCCAATTTATGATTGCCAAAATTGCCGGGTTATAAATAAATGATGTCGGGTCATGATTGTTGCAGACACCGGGTTAATCTGGTCTACTCCAAACTGAGAATTTGAAGATTTTTCTCCCTTATATGCATATCACCTGTAGCCCCCAAGTGTCGGGTTGTCATGCTTGCAGCAACCTGGGACTTGTAATTGCCTTAGGCTCATGAAAACTTCAACCAGTGTAGCCCCCAAGGGCCGGGTCATTATGCAATAGTGAGCAGGGACTTTTGTAGATATAACCATGTAAACTTGAACAGCAACGTGTAGCCCCCAAGGGTCGTCTTATTAAGATAATACTGAGCTGGGACTTTGTATATAATTTATTGATAATAACATCATATAATATAATCTCGACCATGGGGCTTGAACCTACATCCACAAGGTTAAGAGCTTTGTACTCTACCAACTGAATTGTGGACCGTTCAATATAATGGATTAATGCTTGTGTACCTTGAATTTTTTACAAGAGCAATTGGTAGCCCCCAAGGGTCGGATCATTACAATGTGATGAGTCGGGTCTTCAATAAGTTGAACAAAAAGTGACTTTACATTAGCCCCCAAGTGCCATGGTGCATGCTGGCAGTGACATGGCACTTGCATATTTGATGTAATCTCAATTTAAATAATGTAGCCCCCAAGTGTCGGGTCGTAAGCCTGCAGCGACTCGGGACTATTCCTTCCATTGTAGAACAAATCATATCCATTGATAAAATAATAGCCATTGCGCCAAAGCAACTTTGAATACCTCATCTGTTGATAAGTACATCCAGAGTTTAAATACCGGCGGCTCTTTTCCGATGGCGATTTACTACGCCTCCATTGTAAGCCAGAATTTTTATAACCCGGTGGCTTATAGCCTTTGAGAAAATCCAAAACAGATAATCATTTTAAAGCATCAATTTTAATGATGAGCTTGGACTTAAGCATTTATATAAGTCATAGTTCTGCAAATCATGTGGAATTAGCTCATACTGCCGACTTACATCGCCGCATCCAATAAAAGCAATAATCCAATGATTGATAAGCGCATGATTCCAATGGCACAATCCAAAATATACTGGCGACTTAAAGTCCATATTCAGGATCGGTTTAAACATAATTATGTATAAACAATATCATACCTGTGATATTGAATCGTACTGCCGGCTTATGTGACCCATCTAGTAAGGGTGATAACCCAATCTTAGAAGCCAAAACTTCCAAATGTTTATGATTGACATATGGTGGCAACTTATCATCAAAAGTCGAGCCGGGTTAATAGAAACCACACATATATGCTTTAGATATGAGCAAAAAGTCTCAAGACAAACCCAAAAGATTGTTTTCAAAAACTTAAGTCAAATAGAAAGAAAAATTTGAGGCTTCTGATTCGAATACGATCAGTAAACCGGACCAAAGGGGTTAAGCTAGGATTCGAGTACGATCATGTAGCCCCTAGTGGCTTTGGCGTTGCACCGATCAAGAGGGTACCGACAGCTATGTTCTCTTTGGTTCGAATACGACCTATGTTTGAACAGGAAGCCCCCAAATGACCTTGAGAGTTTTTTAACGACTCTAATTCGAATACGGTCAAATTTGGACCCAAAAGGGATTAAGCTATGATTAGAATACGATCAAGAAGCCCCCTAGTGGGTTTGGCATTGCGCCGATCAAGAGGGTACCGACAGATATGTTCTCTTTGGATCAAATATGACCTATGTTTGAACAGGAAGCCCCCAGATGACCTGTAACTGTGGCTATGAGCCGGATCAAAGGGTAATCATAGCTTAGCTCAATAAGACAGAAGCCCCCAAGTGATATATTTCTGAGCTGTGCTCGCCGGGTGCCTATGTTTAAGTTGTGTTGTGCAACAAACTCTCTTTGGTCCCTGTAATTTTTTCTAAAAACTCGAACTTACAAGAGATGAATTCTTTTTGAACCGGAATTTCAAACCGGATATTGAGAGCTTCAATGCTTTGTGGGAGATAGGTTTACCTTGACCTGGATTTTAAACCGACATTCTTCATTTGAATCAGAAATTTTCTGACGGCCTTTAAATTCTTATCAATATAGCAGTAGTCTCCGGGGCCGGGTTATTTTGTCCCTCCAATGACCCGGAGTTTTGGATTATTGATACTGGCCAATTTTGCCGAGTCATGCCGTAGCCCCCGAGTCTTAAGGCGACTCGAGGAGTTGTCTTGAGATTCTCCATATTTGACCATGATACCAACCGGTATGAGTCCTTCAACAGCTCAGTGATATAATTTGTCCTGCATTGGAGAACTTGCAAGCCAAAGTAATTGCTCTTATTTTAAAGAAAGCAATATATAATATAAAAATATACTGGATGGATTTCACCTGATATGTTGAGCAAGAAATTATCCACCGCGGAGTTGATGATCATCATGGTGAAGCTGAAATCAATCAAGGGTGCACCAGTCGTGGCGTTGTAAGCCGGGATGGATGGGGAGAGTCGGCAGTGGCGTTGTAAGCCGGTGCGGACAAGAGAGTCAACTGCGGCATTGGAAACGGCACAGACACAGACAATTTAGCCATGGGCACAGACAATGAGTCAGTTTGATGTAGTGGGGATGGCAACTTGCGGAGGACGAGCGGTAGTGCTAAAATAACACTTGCTCACACCCTTTTTGCGACACTTTTTGTAAGGAATAATGGTCCTGCAAAAAAATATCATAGACCAAGTAATTGTTCTTTGATGAAAACAGTATATGCTAATGAAACAAATTTGGATGAATATCACCTAATTTGGTCGGATAACGGATAATCCGTTTGACGCGATAAAGGTGGCTCAGGCGGCCCCAGCAGCTCAATATAACCCCGGTGACTTAACGCATCCGGGGCAGCTCAGGCTCAATGCGGCACGTCCGCGGTGCTCAATTTGTTGTTGTAAGCCGGCCACGGCATTTTAAGCCAGCGCGGACGGGCGAGTCAATCGCGAGTGCTATCCCAGCGAGTTGATGTAGATCGAGCTGTACGGACGGCGGCTTGCACACACCCATTCAACAGTAAGCGGGCGCAGACGCCAGTGCATGATGATGCTGACACACACTCCATAAGCACAGCATGGCACCACCTTTATAATTAATCATTGTCCTACATATAAAAAATACAGCAAGGCAGAGTAGTTATTTGCCGAAAAGAAATCAACATGTACTTAACAAAAAAAATATAGGATCAATATCACATGATGTTTTGTCGGACGAATGCGGACACTTATGCTGGATAATGCTAGATCAGTGTGTCCCCTCTGACCTCCTATGTTTTACCTAGGGAACCATGCCATGCATCGCTAGATATCTGATCCTTTACTGACACTGTCTCGTTGGATGTAACGACCAGCACTCCCAATTGGAAATTGAACTGTGTGTGAGGTATTAGAAGTGCATTGAAAGTAAATAGTACTCCCTCCATTCCATAATGTAGTGCTTTCTCTATTCAGGTGCTTCAACTTTGACCATAAATTTAACTACCAAGACCGATTGCGGCGGGAGCAAAAATTATATCAGTGAATTCGTATTCGAAAGAAGTTTTCAATTATAGAATTTTTTCTCCCGCCGCAGTTGGTCTCGTTGGTTAAATTTATGGTCAAAGTTGGACCTCGAGAAGCGCGGGCGCACTATATTTTGGAATGGAGGGAGTATATGCATGTGATTAACGCTCTGACCGCATAATCCATGCACATAGCAGGTTTTCTCCTCCTTCTCTCTGAGCAGAGGATCTATAAGCAGCTCTGTCAGTAATATCCCATCCATCATCAAAGGCGGCCTCAAACACCCCGTACAACTTGTGCTCGTTGCAGTTAAAGAGAAAAAAGGAGCATCCCTTGTTTGACATTGTCAACAAAAAAGCCAAGTCTGGAAATCGTCTAATCCAAAGAACTCCTTTGCGCTAGTGTTGCACATGAAAATCCCACGTGCCATGTCAGTGTCTTGCCCGAAAGAGAACCACATCATGCAAATGATCCGGCACCTCGCAGCACTGACGGGCGAGGGCGCAGCGCAGCAGGTGGACACCTGCCTGAGGACGGGGCCGACTTGAAGCGGCGAGGCGGCTGGACACGGTTGCACGGGCGACTCCAACTCGCAGGCGGGAGATAGAAGTGATAGTGGGCCGGCGACTCAGGAGTGGAGCTAAGCAGGTCAACGGGGCCGGTTACGGTGGCTGACACCGAGGCAATGGAGACTCGCGGCTGCAGTGATCAGGTCGTGCCGTCGGAGATGAGGGCGGCTCAAAGCCACGGCGGAGACGGCCACGAGGCAGGGCCGGCTTGAGACGCGGGCGCAGGTGAGGTCATGGAGGCATGGGCCGTGAGGGCGGCTCAGAACGAGGCCGAGTAATGGTGGTTCGTGGCGCCGCGAGATGCGGGGTGCCGAGCACGTTGGAACAGAACGGCAGCTCAGCGGCAGTTTAAGATGGAGATGGCAACCCGGAGCAGCGGCGGGCGGCCGAGAACGATTCGGGCAGAAGAGGTGACAGCGACTCGGAGCAAATCCAAGCGAAGGCGAGGCCGAGATGGGCCAGCGCAGCCATGACAGTGGCTCGGAGCAACAGAGGCAGAAGGCGGATCCGCAGAGCCGGCACGGAGGAGCAGCAGAACCAGAGGCGGAGCCGCAGAACCGGCACGAAGGACGCCGGAGACGGCCAGACCGGCCACCCGGTCCGGGCGCGCTCCTGTGGGAGTATTTAACCAAAAACTACCACATTTGCCGGAAACGTGACGGAAAACTACTACTCTACGTTTTTGTGCGAAAAACTACCAAATTTTTCCTAAACCGTGACAAAAAAGTACCAACTCGCGAAAACGCTCGCTTCGCCCGTGCTAACCCCGTTTCTGACCGGTTGGGCCCGCGAACAGTTGCCACGCAGACTAACGGGTGGCCGGCGCGCGTTGACGGCCGTTAACGGCGCGTCCGCTGTCGGAACGGCGGCTGTCGGTCGGCTGATAAGTGAGAGCGAGCGAGCTTAGCCACTCGCTCATTCTCTTTCTCCTCGCTCGCTCTCACTCATCCTCATCCTCTCCCCTCTCACTGGTGCTGTGAGCTAGGTTAGCCTATCGCTGTCGCCGCCGTGGCCATTGCTGCCGGTAGAAGTTGAGGATGCCATCCTGGAATGATGAGGAGAGCTCGGACGAGGACATCAACATGGTTTCAATGGATCCTCAGCTCTTTGTAAGTGCATAATGGTGGAACAGAGTTAGGGTTAGGGTTAGTTCATCCAAGTTGGAGATTCCAAGTTGCTTTTGGTTTGATTCGAAGTTTCTTTTGCAGGAAACCCCTGACACTGTGGTGGAACCATTTTTCTGTGGTTCTTACACTGAATCTGAGCCGACGTGCATGATGCATCATCAGAGACCGAAGAAGATGGTGGCTTTTGAAGGTTCTTTGACTGGGAGGTGATTCCTGGGTTGTCCTGTGCAGCAGGTATTAAATCTTAAACGCTAACTTGTTTTGCTGGTGGAGATGTGTGATGTGTTTTGCTGCTGGAGATGTGTGGTGCAGCATGTGGTGCAGAGATGTGTGATGTGCAGAGATGTGTGCTGTAGTTTAGAACTGAAACTTGAAAGTGCCATACATATGGAAGCTATATGGGAAAGTAGATCTTTAGTTAACTGAATTCAATACATGACTGAACCTGAGAACACCTACATGCAGAGATCTTTAGTGTACTGTGAACTGAATGTATTAGTTAGGTGTTTCCTGAATATAGCTGTTAACTGAAAAAGAACAGAGTTAAATGAATTTATATTTACTGCTTAATATAGTTGTTAACTGAATTTATCTCTGATGCCAAGTCAGGTGTTGTGTGCTTACTATGAAAGAATTATGTTTGCATAATTCAGAGAGCATATTGATGTAGGTGTGAACTTTGGTTATCTGTACTTAGTTTGTTACTAAGTGATTTGTGCTTAATTATAAATAATTGCTTCTGTAGGATGTAGGTGTGAACTGTGGGGTTGTGGAGTGGGTGGATGGTCCTTGGCCAGAGATTCTACAAAGGTGCCTAACAAGGATTTGGGACATGTACCATGAGCAGAACTTGGGGAAGGTGAAGGACAAACAAGCCCATGAGAAAGAGGTGGCCAAGCTACAGAAGGAAATTGATTTCCTGTCAAACAACTACAGCCAGTTGGTGGAAGATGTATCCAAGCTTTTTGACTATCAAGATGGCAAGATGTCTCATGACATGGACTATACCAGTCAGGCAATCAATGATCTAAATGCAAAGAAGAAACAACGTGAGGATCAAGCAAAGATTGAGATAAGTATGGAAAAGATGAAGCTTGCCAAGGAGCAAAGGTGCATTCTTCAAAGCCAAGCAGATATCATTCAGAACATGAGGAAGGCAATGAAGGAAGTGGAGGGGGACAGGGACCTACTTAAGAAAGAGAAGAAGAAGCTGGAGTATCTGATTGCTGATCTGGTCAATGATGGGCATGCCAGCAAAGATAAGCTAGAGAGGATCAAGGCAATTATGAATGAGTGAAGTGCTTGGTGTGTGGGTTAAGTAATTAGTAGGCCTATATATATAGCTGGCCTTGGAATGTCATGCATGTTAGGTGTATATTTTGGGAAAGTTTTATGTGCTTTCAGAATGGTATGAGGGAGGGAGGTACTCTTATGGTTTAAGAACTAGTTGGTTTTATCTATGATGTAATGACTTTTATGTTAAGACCTACTATGCTAAGTGAGTACTCATGCTAAGTTAATTAAGTAAGAATGTTTTATCTATGATGAGTCTGTTTTACTCTGCATATATCATGTGTGGATAACTGACAGTAGTGACATAGTTGGAAGTAGAAAGCAGCAAGTAACATATATAGCAAGTAGCTTAGATAGTCTGACAAATAACTTAACATATGTAGCAAGTAGCAAGTAGCAACTAACATATATAGATAATCTGACATAGATAGATAGTACTACCATTCATAGTCTGACATAGATAGCAACTAGTAGTAGATAGTGCCTGACATAGATAGCAAGTAGATAGTGCCTGACATAGATAGCAAGTAGATAGTGCTGACGAAACTGAACCTAGGAACTTACTGAACTTACGAAAGTTCAGGACTGATGAAACTGAATTTTTTGCACTGAACTAACTGAAGGCAGAACTTCACTCCTCCTTCTTCAGCATCTTCAGGCGCTGGGAGCGGCGCACTGCAGTCACGGCCGCCCTCTTCCTCTTGCCCGGCGCCGGCTCCACCACATCTTCCTCGCCGCCATCTTGTTCTTGCTTCACCACGATGCCGTCTGGGAGATCGACCTCCGGCAGCGCATCCACGTGGATTGGGAGGTTCCTGTCCCCCTCCATAGCGTCGAGGACGGGAGCCAGCAGCTGCACTTCAGGCTCGTCGTCGGAGAGGACGACGACCTCATCCACCTCGTTGTCAGATTCGTCAGACTCCTCCTCCTCATCATATTCACTGGACTCGTCGTCAGAGAACTTGTCGTCTAAAGACTCGACGTCAGAGTCGTCAGAGGGCCCAAGGACCCATGGTTGCGCCTCCCCCAGTAGGCGTTGTTGATTGGGGCTGGGAGCGCGAGGACGGCGTCGGTGACGTGGTCCGCGGCGGCCGGCGGCGTGGTGGATGAGCGGTACATCCACCATCGGGCGCGTTGCCTGGGGTCGGGGGAGCGCTGCACCTCGCGCATCGCCCACAGCAGAAGGGACGGCGGCGGGATGGTGCGGCCGGCAGGGAAGGTGCGCTGCTTTTCAGCAGCTGTCATCACCTTCACGAGGCCGCGGGTGTGGTTCCTCATCATCGCTAGACTGGGGAACCAGTGCGCGATCTCCCTGTACTGCACGCGCATCTCCTGGTTGTTGCCGGCGAGAGCTTCGACGGCCAGCTGCCAGTCCATGGCGACGGCGGTGGCGGTGGTTGTCGGCGGCGATTTCGACATGAGAGAGGGGGAAGCGGAGTGGGCGGTGCGAGCGGTGAGTGGGCGAGTGAGCAGAGAGCGTGGTGGGTGGACACGTAATAAAGTCGTAGAATCCGAAACGGCTGGGTTTACTCAACGCACGCTCACCACGATGGCGGCTGCAACGCACGCTGAACAGACGACGTGGTGGGCAACATATAATAAGTTTGGCCGATGCTAGTCAAACAAATCACTAGCACTAGCCCATTGGTATTGAACACATGGTTACAACCAACTGGTCCTGGGTTCGAGCCACAGGCCAGACATTTTTTTGTGCATATTTAAAAAAAATGAATTTGGCAGTCACTTCTGAACTGTAGAAACGGCAAAGTAAAACAAAAAAACAAATTAAAACAATTAAAACATGCACCTAAACTGCACAAATGGCAAAGTAAAACAAATAAAACAAAACACTAGCACTTAACCCATTGGTATTGGGCACAAATAAGTAGCAACCATACATTCAACATTGCACACAAGTTCACATGTCTGAATTTAAGCAGTCTAGTAGCAGAGCACAAACTTAGTACCATACAATCAAACTAAGTAGCAGAACACAAACTTAGTAACAGAGTTTCAATGGTTTCCACTGGCACTAAAATATAGTGCAAACTTGCTAGGGGGTTTCCTCTTCCTCTTGCCTGTTAATATCCCTGGTTCTGCAGTGGATGCTCTTGGTGCATTGAATGTTCTTGTTGATGCTGATCCTCTTGGAGCTCTTGTTGATGCTGATCCTGTTGGAGGTGTTGGTGAAGACCTGGCTGCTCCTGCAGAAACAGTTGATGTTGAAGCTCTCTTATCTGCTGCTATTTTTCTGTTCCTCACTGCTTTAGGAGGTGGAGCAGATGAGGCTAGCATCTGTGAAGTTTGGTGTTGATGTGGTGGTTCTGGAGGTGGGTGACTAGCACTAGAGGAACCTCTAAAAATTTCTCTATTCTCCTGCATGACAGAATTAAGATAGTTAGTACATAGAGCAGACCTAAAATAATTAAACAACTATTAACTAAACAAAGAATGCAACATTTTTGAATGGCCTGGTGTAAGTTCTTTCTCATCTGAAGACTTGGGTTTAGAGCTTTCCCACAGTAAGTAAATCTATGGCCCTGTAGACCACAATTGCTGCATGTAATTGTTCCCATCCTGCTTGTGTCTTTTGGTGCAGGCACCTCAAACTGGCCCTTTCTCCTAGCTGTTTGTTTCTTCCCTGCTTTTTCTTTGAACACTGGTGGCTCAATATCCTGAGTATGGGTGTCAGGCCAGAATCTAGGACCAGGGACAGGGTACACTATGTCTTTGTATGCTTCAATATATAGTGGTTTTTTGAAAAATTCATGCACATAGTCCTCTGGGTGCATGTGAATCTTGCTCATTGCTGCTATTGCATGACTGCATGTCACACCTGTCATGTCCCACCTCCTGTAGTCACATGAGTTAGTAGCTAGGTTGACACAGTACTGATTTTCCTTACTAGACACTTGCCAAATGTCAGGACCAGCCTTATGTGCCTCACTAAATTTGGCATACTTCTTATTCTCCTCTAGTTTCTCTGAATAGTTGGGTATGATCATCCACCTGCTGTTCTCTGTTTTTTCCCTGGTGTCACAGCCCTAGAGCTTGCTTGTAACTAGTGGCATTGCATCCATGCATCATGTCTAAATTTCTTTAAATTTGAATTGGGGAATTGGAGAGCCTCAGAAATCATTTAAAAAAAATGATGATCAACATTAAAAATTGCTTCAAATGTTTCCAAGGAAATGTTCCTTTTCAGCTTTGAAAAATATTGGCAAGAATAAAATGCAAACCAATATTTTTGGAGTGACTGAAACATTTATTTTGGGCCTTTGAATTAATTCAATAACTATTTGCATTGGATATATATTTGATATATAAATAATATATGTCCAATAATACTGGAACATTTTATGTGGTTTGGTATATTTTAGTTCTAGCCACATAACTATTTTCAGGATTTTATAAAATGGTTTAGTATTTTACTAAACTAAAACAACACAGAACAAAATAAAAAAAACAGAAATAGGAAAAGCAGAGAGGAGAGAAACCCTACCTGGCGCTCACCTCTCAGCCCACCTGGCCCAATTCCAGCAGCCCAGCCCACCGAACCGCCACCGTCTCCCACCTCGCGCCAGAAGGACGCGAGGCGTGTGGCCACCGCACGCCAGCACGCGCCGAGCCACCTCCTGCTTGCCGCTCTCCTTCCTCGACGCTCTGGACGCCTCCCCTGAGCGCCACGCACGCCCCCTGACCTCTCTCTCCCTTGCCCGTGGCCTCTCCCCTTCCCTGGCTCTCTCCCGAGCGGAGCTCGTCGCCGCCGCTCGCCGTAGCCACGCCTACCGTGCTCCCCACGCCTCACCGACGCCCCAGGAAGCTCCGCCTCGCCTCCCTCTTCATCCTCACCCAGACGAAAGGCACTGGAAGCCCCTGGATGCCGCTAGCTCCGCCGTTCCCCTCCTCGGCCACCGAGGACCGCCGCCGTCGATTTGCCGCCGTCGGCGCCTCCCCGAGCTCGCCGTCTGCCCCAACCGACCCCCCGTGAGCTCCTCTTCCTCCTCCCCCTTCCCGTTCTCGCTCTCGAGCACCACAGCAACTGCACCGAGCTCGGCCACACCCGCCGCCGCCACCGCACGTCGCCGTCGTGGCCACAGACACGTTGGATCGATTCCGAGCATGTTACCAAGTTCGCCGCCCTCCCAGGAGCCCACAGCACCCTTCCGTTTCCCCTCGAGTGCACCGCAGCGCCGTGTTCGACCTCGGCCGAACTCCGGCGGCCACCTAGGTCGTCGCCGGCTCCGATTCCGGCCACCCCGACCCCAGCTAACTCCACCAAGAGCTTCGGCTCGTCCCCAGCTCCACCTGGATGCCCTCCGCGGCCCATTTGGTCGTCGGAGTGGCCAAAACCACTCTCGCCGCCGCGTCGGGCTCGCCGATGGCTAAACGCCGGTGTAGCCGACGTTGACCTTGACCACGGGTGGGCCCTGGTTGACTCTTCTGAGTCAATGAAAGGTGGGTCCCAGCCCTGTTAACTATTTAGGATTAGTTTAAATTAATTTTAGTTTAACTAATTACACTGACACGCGGGACCCACTGTCAGGTTTGACCCGGACCGTGTCCCGTTGACCCGCTGATGTCACACTGACGTCAGGCTGACGCAGTAATTGATTTTCTGGATTTATTTTAATTCAGGAAATTTCAGAAAATACCCCAAACTTCTAAAAATCATATAATTTCAACCGTAGCTCAGAATGAAATAATTTATATATGAAAAATGATCAGAAAAATATGAAGAATCTGTTTATGCCATGATCATGCATGTTTGAACAAGTTAACCTCACTGAATAGGATGAATCATGATTAGGGTAATTTGTGAAAGAACATTTGGAGTTGGAGTTTAACCTTGTTTGAATTCCACTTCAATTAATTTGGCTTACAGCTGCACTAGCTCAAAACACCAGCATATTGCCATGTCATTATCATGCATCATATTGTTGCATCGCATTGATTGTGTTCTTTCTTGTTTGCCGGTAATTGTCCCCTCTCAGTAGACGACGTTCCGACGATTGTTCGATGACACCGATGAAGAACTATATTATCTTCAAAAGTGCCAGGCAAGCAAAACCCCCTTGTTCATTCCGATACAATCCTACTCTCTCGCCCTGCTCTCTTTTACTGCATTAGGACAACAACGAGTCATTTGTTACCTGCTGCGGTAGCTGAACCCCTTTATCCTCTGCATGACCTGTCATTGCCACAGTAAATAGATGAAACCCACTAGTATGAGTAGGAATTGTTTGAGCCCTGTTGTGCCTACTCATTCATGTTTGTTTGTCATGCCTGCTACTGCTTAGAGTTGAGTCAGGTCTGATTCATCGGGAATGAATCAGAGGTGTGTGAACATGTCCTACTGTGTGTGAGCTAAGTGTGTGAACATGATTTGGTAAAAGGTATCAGTGAGAGGCCATGTAGGAGTACATGGTGGGTTGTCTCATTGAAGCCGTCCTTAGGAACTGAGTTCTGTGTTTGTGATCCATGATTCAGCTACTACCATGCATTGGGCCCTGAAATATGACCCCGCTCGACTTCTTATTCACCCTTGTCCTCTGTCCAGCAGTTGCAAGTAGTTTCTGGTGTTTGTAGTATGCTGGAGGCCGTGGACAGCGATGACCGTAGGGGTGGGCTGTGATGCGGTAGGTACGTGGCCGGGAATACCGGGCACCCGTTAGGTGTCACGGAACCCTGTACACGTCGTTCGGGGCCGTATGGGAAACCTCGGCCGGACTCCCTGCGGATGGAACCTGGATAGGTGATAAACCTGGACTAGAGACTTAGGTGTTTAGGTAGGTCATGGTCTACACCCACGTCGGCTTTCGCTTGAAGTCTGCCGAGCACATGTCGTGTGCAGACGCTAAGTGGTGGAAACATGTATGAAGAAGTACACCCCTGCAGGGTTAACATCATCTATTCGAATAGCCGTGTCCGCGGTAAAGGACTTCTGGGTTGCTTATATCAGTTCATAGACAAGTGAAAGTGGATACTCTAAAATACGCAAGATAAGCGTGAGTGCTATGGATGGCGTTCTCGTAGGGAGACGGGAGCGGTTCCATAGTGGTGTATTGGTTGGTGAATATGTGGACTCGTGTGCGCCACCTCAAAAGAGTCGCTTGCAGTCGTAGTTCAGGATAGCCACCGAGTCAAAGCTGGCTTGCTGCAGTTAAACCCCCACCATCCCTTTGTTGATAATGATGCATATGTAGTTAGTTCTGATGTAAGTCTTGCTGGGTACATTTGTACTCACGTTTGCCTATTTTATGTTTTTGCAGAGAGACTTCGGTCTCGCTGGTAGTTCCGCGTGGACCTCGACGTTTAGCTTGTTACCTCAGCTACGATCTTGTGCCTCGGCAGGATTTGGTAGATAGTCAGGCTTCTCAGCCTTTTTCATTTATAGATGTCTGTACTCAGACATGATAGCTTCCGCTTGTGCTTTGCCTTGTATGCTCTGAATGTTGGGTCATGAGACCCATGTTTGTAATATCTCGCTCCTCGGAGCCTATCGAATAGATACTTGAGTTGTAGAGTCATGGTGTGATGCCATGTTGTACTTGCACATATCGAGCATATTGTGTGTATGTTATTGAAATGCTTGGTATGTGTGGGATCTGACTATCTAGTTGTTTATCCTTAGTAGCCCCTCTTACCGAGAAATGTCTCCTAGTGTTTCCACCGAGCCAGGGTAGCTTGCTACTGCTCCGGAACACTTAGGCTGGCCGGCATGTGTCCTTCTTCGTTCCTGTGTCTGTCCCTTCGGGGAAATGTCACGCGATGGATACCGGAGTCCTGTTAGCCCGCTACAGCCCGGTTCACCGGAGTCCTGCTAGCCCAGAGCTACAGCCTGGATTCTCTCGCTGATGACCGACACGTTCGATGCTGGGTCATGGATGCCTGTCCCTGTAGGTTTGTGCCACTTTGCGTTTACGACTAGCCATGTCAGCCCGGGCTCCTTATCATATGGATGCTAGCGACACTATCATATACGTGTGCCAAAAGGCGCAAACGGTCCCGGGCAAAGGTAAGGCGACACCCGTGGGAATACCGTGCGTGAGGCCGCAAAGTGATATGAGGTGTTACATGCTAGATCGATGTGGCATTGAGTCGGGGTCCTGACAGCGTTGGTATCAGAGTTTGACTGCCTGTAGGATTACCAAGCCAAACTGGTCGAAGTTGAGTCTAGAAATTCTTTAGTTATATAAGGGAATTGATTGTGGGATGGAACGTAAGGCTCTTTTTACTCCTTATACCTTATGCCCTTCCGATCTGAGTCATCATCTTCTCTTCTATGGGGATTAAGAACTAGGCTATCTCTTCTTTCTATCAGGATCACGTGTTACTAATCCGTAGACTTATAGATTGTTGGATTTAAGCTTGAGTTCAGTTCCTACGACTTCTGTATGTTAACTGTTGATCTCGAAACCTTGGTATTGTGCTTTTGAGTGGCTATGCCACCATTTTTGTAGCATGTCTCAAATCTTTTTGAGCATTTATAGCCGTTATGCTGTCCGAGTCATCCCAGGTTTCTAAACAGTCTGATGCATTTGCAAATCCCTTCTTCCCGTTCCCGATGTCCTTTTGGTCAGATTAATCACACAAATTAGTGAGTTGAGGTACTTTATTGCCTCGACATATATGTTGGAGTTAATAATTATGACCCTAAGTGCTTAGGGGATCATCTAGTGGTCTAGCCATGATCTGTGTTTCCAGTGTGATGATTCTGGCCTTTATTCTCGAAAGCATTCCGTGATGCTACTTAGTAGTAGGTATTCTATTCCTGGGCTTTGAACCCAAGATTCACTCTACTTACTTCATGTTGATAGTGTTTGCTAGTTCCTTTAGGATATTAGTAACTTTGCGATAGTCCTCGAGGTCCGTGGTATTTCCTTCTTCCAAATACTATGAACCGCTTATGGCAGATGTTTATTGGATCAAAAGATCACAATTAGAGTACTCTTGAGGAGATCTCCATTCATAAATCGTGACTCTGCCAGTCCTACCTCTCTGCATGGGTTATCTAGAAGAAATGTTGATCTCGCTCGACATACTAATCTATGCATCCACAACTCAGAAAATTATATGTTCCTTTGAGTTGTTCTCTTTAGTTGTATTCTAACCCCCTCTATCAATTGATAGTCAAGAGTATGCGTGCATTTGTTTATCGATGCCTATTACTCTTGTGGTCCGTCAAGCCATTCTGTCCTGAATGACTTGGAGAAACAAACTCCAGTACCTCATCCATATCTAGGATTGGGTCAAAGCAGTTGTATTCCGCAGATCAAATGCCAATCCAGCTTTTGGTTCTGTTCTACTTTGGAGTATTACCCCCTTTATGTCAGAATTGTCATGACAACTGCACCAACTCTCATGAATTTTGACGTAGTGATACTTCTCACCATCATTAGTCATTCCTCGGTCCTCGTGTTGATGCAACCGGAATACCGACAAATGAATTGTGATGTGTGAAATCAATACTCCTAGCAACCTCGTTGCTTGGTAGTTAAAGGACAATAATTCCATTCTTAGCGTGTTGGTTTTTGAATCATCCTTCTAAGACTGATCGTGCTACCTAGTCCTTATGTTGGTGCACCCTTCGATTGATGAGTTAGGATCTTGTCAAGTCCTCACTCATTTGATCATATCGTCTTGCCCTCAAAAGGGAGATTGTTCTCGAGCTTAGTAACATATGGTGGTTCGTGATTTTCCGAATATCTTCTCGGAAGTATTACCAGGTTGTCCCCTGACTGTTATGTTGAGCTCGTGATCAAGTTGGTTTCTTGTGAACCACCTTCTCTCCAAGAATCGGTGTTAGATATCCCTGAGCTAGTTGGTTAGGCTAGACAACAACTTGGAGAGTTGGAAGATAAAAGCTTGCCTGACTTAGTTCGTTCCAAAGGGATATTCTTGTGTAGTGTGTGTTGAAGAAAGATGATATCTTCATCGATTGGTCCCTATGATCAGTTGCTGGACCTATTGTCTTATCAATCCTTTGATTTGAGTGTGGGCTATCGTCAAATCAAATCAGTACCAACGATGCTTGTAATGTTGTCTTACTCGTGGTTGATCCCTCGAGCACACACCATTACATCTTTGGTCTGACCAATGCTATCACCGTGTTCACATGATGGTGGAAGTCCAATGATATGGAAATTCCGATGAGTTGCTGTTGAGCCCATCAGTAGCATTTTGTCTCCCCCCATGAATCATGTTGAACATCAACCTAGTGTTGAAAATTTTGTAAGCAATGCCTTCGTGCTCCGTTCATGAAGCCTATGTTTGGATGAAAGTAGTGACTTCCTCTAATTCATGTGCATCTGATGTAAGTTGCCGCCATGAATTCGAGGAAGATTGTTTTGTCTCCTTTGGAATCATCCCAAATCAGTCATGCACACGTGCGAAGTATTCTGTAGTCTGGAGGCTTGCAACCTTCATTCTATATGTGTCCCTAGCACACTAAGCCACTGATTGACTTGTTCAAGGAAAAGAAGTCTATGCTTGGGATCTAATCCATGGACTTGCGTAAAGACTTCGATATCCTCGATTATGGTTCCCCATCTGAACTTGGTAGTGTTTTATGATAAGACTACTATGTGGTCATTCTTGTCTTGGACAACATGTTCACATGTTAGTAGCAGAACCAGCTCATGTTTGGAGCTTGCTATCATAGTTCATTCCCGAGAATCTCGCAACATCTTCTCGTCGATTTGTGTTGCAAACTTTCATTTTCTTCCTAGACTCGATGAGTCTGGAATATCCTGACACCGACCAGATCTGAATCTCAGGAAAATATGATGGTTTGGAACATTTCCCAAGAACTATAATATCGGTCCCTCGGAAACCGGTAAGTGGATGTCGTGGCCAAGACACCCAGCCGGAAGACCTGTTATTATAATATCTTGATTGAGGAAGTTGGCCACCTCCCCATAAGGATTTCGTAGGATCTACTCCCTAGTTGTTCCTTATGGATTTTTGTGCTCCCAAAGTCCGACCTTTTTACTTGATGGTCTGGTTACCAAACCATTTCAATAAATGGATTACGCTAGCACATTAAGGAGAGCATTAGAAGCGGAGTGCTAAATGTCTCTCGGTCGATCATCCAGATTTTATTTCCTTGGCCCCGCCAAGGGTGAAATCTGAGAAAGTGTTATCTTCCTTTGCATCTGCATCATCCATCATCATTCATCATGGTAGCAAGTTGTGTTGCCAGGATCCTTGACACGGATGTTGGTAAAACCCTGATGAATATGGAAATGCTCAAGTTCTTGAGAGCACGCACAAGCGCTAGGTGTTATCATCGACACTAACTGGGATGCTCTCAGTTTCCTCAGCAATGCTATGACCTTTTCAAACAGTGAATTCACTCTCTATTGTTGGGTTCTTCCCCAGTTACCAGAATCATTCCCAGCATTTGCATTTTGTTCCCAGCTTGCACCGCCAATGTGCCATTCTACCAGGTCTCTTCCATTTCCGGTGGTAAGCAAATTCATCCATTACGTTGTCTTCAACAAGGTAATCCACATCATCCAAGTCCGAGTATGCCATTCTACCGACCCCCTCCAAACGATCGCTCGAGAATTGCCTTAGGCTGGTTTAAAGAGTTTCAATGATCTTTGTATCAAAAGTAATTCTTTTCGCCACTTAAGGGAATAGTTCTTTGCGTCACTTTTCCCAAGGTGCCCGTTACGGAATCCTGGCAGTTATTTCTTCGCCACCTTGACACCATCCACCATCTTACCTAAGCGTGGAATGGTTGCCTACCAATTTGAACCTTCGTCATCCATTTCTTTACCATCATTCCTAATGTGTGTTTGGTGTCTCAACTCAAGAGTTGTTCTTACGTCTCTCCATGAACTGATCTTGAGTTGCTCGATCTTCAAGAAGAGTAAATCCTGTAGGGTTTCCCCCTTCTTTCTGTTGTTGTGTCGAGTGAAGATCTCGAAAGCAAAGACGTCAAGACCAAAATGATGGAATGAATCAACCTCTTTGAGAAGGGCAAATGGATCATGAAGATTGTGATAGTTGTGACTTCCCTTTTCCTCTTACCTCACGTCTTGAATCTCGGGGCGAGATTCTTGTTTAGTGGGGGTGAGTTGTCACAGCCCTAGAGCTTGCTTGTAACTAGTGGCATTGCATCCATGCATCATGTCTAAATTTCTTTAAATTTGAATTGGGGAATTGGAGAGCCTCAGAAATCATTTAAAAAAAATGATGATCAACATTAAAAATTGCTTCAAATGTTTCCAAGGAAATGTTCCTTTTCAGCTTTGAAAAATATTGGCAAGAATAAAATGCAAACCAATATTTTTGGAGTGACTGAGACATTTATTTTGGGCCTTTGAATTAATTCAATAACTATTTGCATTGGATATATATTTGATATATAAATAATATATGTCCAATAATACTGGAACATTTTATGTGGTTTGGTATATTTTAGTTCTAGCCACATAACTATTTTCAGGATTTTATAAAATGGTTTAGTATTTTACTAAACTAAAACAACACAGAACAAAATAAAAAAACAGAAATAGGAAAAGCAGAGAGGAGAGAAACCCTACCTGGCGCTCACCTCTCAGCCCACCTGGACCAATTCCAGCGGCCTAGCCCACCGAACCGCCACCGTCTCCCACCTCGCGCCAGAAGGACGCGAGGCGTGTGGCCACCGCACGCCAGCACGCGCCGAGCCACCTCCTGCTTGCCGCTCTCCTTCCTCGACGCTCTGGACGCCTCCCTCGAGCGCCACGCACCCCCCCTGACCTCTCTCTCCCTCGCCCGTGGCCTCTCCCCTTCCCTGGCTCTCTCCCGAGCGGAGCTCGTCGCCGCCGCTCGCCGTAGCCACGCCTACCATGCTCCCCACGCCTCACCGACGCCCCAGGAAGCTCCGCCTCGCCTCCCTCTTCATCCTCACCCAGACGAAAGGCACCGGAAGCCCCTGGATGCCGCTAGCTCCGCCGTTCCCCTCCTCGGCCACCGAGGACCGCCGCCGTTGATTTGCCGTCGTCGCCGCCTCCCCGAGCTCGCCGTCTGCCCCAACCGACCCCCCGTGAGCTCCTCTTCCTCCTCCCCCTTCCCGTTCTCGCTCTCGAGCACCACAGCAACTGCACCGAGCTTGGACGCACCCGCCGCCGCCACCGCACGTCGCCGTGGTGGCCACAGACACGTTGGATCGATTCCGAGCATGTTACCAAGTTCGCCGCCCTCCCAGGAGCCCGCAGCACCCTTCCGTTTCCCCTCTAGTGCACCGCAGCGCCGTGTTCGACCTCGGCCGACCTCCGGCGGCCACCTAGGTCGTCGCCGGCGCTGATTCCGGCCACCCCGACCCCAGCTAACTCCACCAAGAGCTTCGGCTCGTCCCCAGCTCCACCTAGATGCCCTCCGCGGCCCATTTGGTCGTCGGAGTGGCCAAAACCACTCTCGCTACCACGTCGGGCTCGCCGGCGGCTAAACGCCGGTGTAGCCGACGTTGACCTTGACCACGGGTGGGCCCTGGTTGACTCTCCTGAGTCAATGACAGGTGGGGCCCAGCCCTGTTAACTATTTAGGATTAGTTTAAATTAATTTTAGTTTAACTAATTACACTGACACACAGGACCCACTGTCAGGTTTGACCCGGACCGTGTCCCGTTGACCCGCTGATGTCACACTGACGTCAGGCTAACGCAGTAATTGATTTTCTGGATTTATTTTAATTCAGGAAATTTCAGAAAATACCCCAAACTTCTAAAAATCATATAAATTCAACCGTAGCTCAGAATGAAATAATTTATATATGAAAAATGATCAGAAAAATATGAAGAATCTGTTTATGCCATGATCATGCATGTTTGAACAAGTTAACCTCACTGAATAGGATGAATCATGATTAGGGTAATTTGTGAAAGAACATTTGGAGTTGGAGTTTAACCTTGTTTGAATTCCACTTCAATTAATTTGGCTTACAGCTGCACTAGCTCAAAACACCAGCATATTGCCATGTCATTATCATGCATCATATTGTTGCATCGCATTGATTGTGTTCTTTCTTGTTTGCCGGTAATTGTCCCCTCTCAGTAGACGACGTTCCGACGATTGTTCGATGACACCGATGAAGAACTATATTATCTTCAGAAGTGCCAGGCAAGCAAAACCCCCTTGTTCATTCCGATACAATCCTACTCTCTCGCCCTGCTCTCTTTTACTGCATTAGGACAACAACGAGTCATTTGTTACTTGCTGCGGTAGCTGAACCCCTTTATCCTCTGCATGACCTGTCATTGCCACAGTAAATAGATGAAACCCACTAGTATGAGTAGGAATTGTTTGAGCCCTGTTGTGCCTACTCATTCATGTTTGTTTGTCATGCCTGCTACTGCTTAGAGTTGAGTCAGGTCTGATTCATCGGGAATGAATCAGAGGTGTGTGAACATGTCCTACTGTGTGTGAGCTAAGTGTGTGAACACGATTTGGTAAAAGGTATCGGTGAGAGGCCATGTAGGAGTACATGGTGGGTTGTCTCATTGAAGCCGTCCTTAGGAACTGAGTTCTGTGTTTGTGATCCATGATTCAGCTACTACCATGCATTGGGCCCTGAAATATGACCCCGCTCGACTTCTTATTCACCCTTGTCCTCTGTCCAGCAGTTGCAAGTAGTTTCTGGTGTTTGTAGTATGCTGGAGGCCGTGGACAGCGCTGACCGTAGGGGTGGGCTGTGATGCGGTAGGTACGTGGCCGGGAATACCGGGCACCCGTTAGGTGTCACGGAACCCTGTACACATCGTTCGGGGCCGTATGGGAAACCTCGGCCGGACTCCCTGCGGATGGAACCTGGATAGGCGATAAACCTGGACTAGAGACTTAGGTGTTTAGGTAGGTCGTGGTCTACACCCACGTCGGTTTTCGCTTGAAGTCTGCCGAGCACATGTCGTGTGCAGACGCTAAGTGGTGGAAACATGTATGAACAAGTACACCCCTGCAGGGTTAACATCATCTATTCGAATAGCCGTGTCCGCGGTAAAGGACTTCTGGGTTGCTTATATCAGTTCATAGACAAGTGAAAGTGGATACTCTAAAATACGCAAGATAAGCGTGAGTGCTATGGATGGCGTTCTCGTAGGGAGACGGGAGCGGTTCCATAGTGGTGTATTGGTTGGTGAATATGTGGACTCGTGTGCGCCACCTCAAAAGAGTCGCTTGCAGTCGTAGTTCAGGATAGCCACCGAGTCAAAGCTGGCTTGCTGCAGTTAAACCCCCACCATCCCTTTGTTGATAATGATGCATATGTAGTTAGTTCTGATGTAAGTCTTGCTGGGTACATTTGTACTCACGTTTGCCTATTTTATGTTTTTGCAGAGAGACTTCGGTCTCGCTGGTAGTTCCGCGTGGACCTCGACGTTTAGCTTGTTACCTCAGCTACGATCTTGTGCCTCGGCAGGATTTGGTAGATAGTCAGGCTTCTCAGCCTTTTTCATTTATAGATGTCTGTACTCAGACATGATAGCTTCCGCTTGTGCTTTTCCTTGTATGCTCTGAATGTTGGGTCATGAGACCCATGTTTGTAATATCTCGCTCCTCGGAGCCTATCGAATAAATACTTGAGTTGTAGAGTCATGTTGTGATGCCATGTTGTACTTGCACATATCGAGCATATTGTGTGTATGTTATTGAAATGCTTGGTATGTGTGGGATCTGACTATCTAGTTGTTTATCCTTAGTAGCCCCTCTTACCTAGAAATGTCTCCTAGTGTTTCCACCGAGCCAGGGTAGCTTGCTACTGCTCCGGAACACTTAGGCTGGCCGGCATGTGTCCTTCTTCGTTCCTGTGTCTGTCCCTTCGGGGAAATGTCACGTGATGGATACCGGAGTCCTGTTAGCCCGCTACAGCCCGGTTCACCGGAGTCATGCTAGCCCAGTGCTACAGCCTGGATTCTCTCGCTGATGACCGACACGTTCGATGCTGGGTCATGGATGCCTGTCCCTGTAGGTTTGTGCCACTTTGCGTTTACGACTAGCCATGTCAGCCCGGGCTCCTTATCATATGGATGCTAGCGACACTATCATATACGTGTGCCAAAAGGCGCAAACGGTCCCGGGCAAAGGTAAGGCGACACCCGTGGGAATACCGTGCGTGAGGCCGCAAAGTGATATGAGGTGTTACATGCTAGATCGATGTGGCATTGAGTCGGGGTCCTGACACCTGGTCTTCTGCCTTTTGATCATCTGCTTAGTCCTTATTCCTTCAAACATAGTTCTAATTGGTTTGGCCCTAACATCAAGGATCACTTTGTTGAAAACCTCACTAAGGTTGTTCACAACAAGATCACTTTTGCAATTGTAATCCATTGAAGACCTACACCAAGTCTCCTTTGGAATTTTTGTAAGCCACTTCCAGGCATCCTCACACTCTGCTTTAAGCTCTGCCATTGCTAATTCATGGCCATGTTTGGTGAATCAGTAGCTAGCCTTATCTACTAGCTTTTTTAGTTCTGCTCCTCTGAAACCAGCTGACTGAAAATTTGCATAGATGTGCCTGAGGCAGTATCTCTGAGGGGAATCAGGGAACACCTCATTTATAGCCTTAAGAAGACCCTGATTGTAAATTAATAACCATGGTCATGAACAAAAACAAATAAATCCAGTAATAACTATATTTATCTGAACTACTGGCTAAGATAGGTTGCATACCTTTTGCCTGTCAGAAATAATGGTGTAGGTTCCAAATTTGCTTCCACTTCCAATGCAACATCTTAGCTGGGTTAAGAACCATGTCCAACTTTCTGAATCTTCCTTATCAACCACACCAAAGGCTATGGGGTAGATGTTGTTGTTGCCATCTCTTCCTTTGGCTGCAAGAATTTGCTGTCCAATGGTTAGCTTGATGAAGCAACCATCAAGCCCTGCATCCATACCCAAATTAGCTACCAAAAAATTACAACAAGATATTTTGAACAAAATGCAGTTATATATTTACCTATAAAGGGCCTGCAACCATTAAGAAATCCTTGCTTTGATGCATGCAAGCAGTAGATAGCTGGGTTAAGAACCATGTCCAACTTTCTGAATCTTCCTTATCAACCACACCAAAGGCTATGGGGTAGATGTTGTTGTTGCCATCTCTTCCTGTGGCTGCAAGAATTTGCTGTACAGTGGTTAGCTTGATGAAGCAACCATCAAGCCCTGCATCCATACCCAAATTAGCTACCAAAAAATTACAACAAGATATTTTGAACAAAATGCAGTTATATATTTACCTATAAAGGGCCTGCAACCATTAAGAAATCCTTGCTTTGATGCATGCAAGTAGTAGAACATGTACTTAAATCTAGGAGTTGGGGCAGGGTTTTCTGGGTCCTCAAATGTTGTAACTACACACCTGCTACCAGGGTTTGTGTCAAGAACTGCTTGTAGGTAGTCCCTCAGTCTATAGTACTGCTCCTTCTGGTCACCTTGTACAACCTTAATAGCCTTCCTCCTTGCCCTATAGGCCACACTCTTTGATACATCAACTGAAAACTTGACTTTGTTGTTTTTAATTAGTGAATCCACAGGTGCTCTAGGATCTGCTCTAAGAGAAGGCTCAACTGCTTTGGAAAGCCACTTAGTAGTAACCTTTGTGTTCTCTGCTGATGCTGGACAAGTTTGCTCCATGTTACACTTCTTAATGCAAAATGTTCTTTCATGAGCTATCCTGGAGGCACACATGTAAAATTCACATCCATGCTCTCTCTGTGAACACCAAACAATAATTCTTGTTGGAGTGTTCCTGTGGTAGTGAAAAGACCTCAAAGTCCTTATATGAAAATCTCTTAATGCTTCTCTGAACTGGTAAACAGAATCAAAACACAAGCTCTTGCACAAGAGTAAATGTGAATTGGGAATTGAAGGGTCAAAATATACCCTTTCCTTCATCTTTTTCTTACTACTCTTTGTCTTTGGCTTCTTTATGATGTATGGTAGTTCAACTTCATCTTCTTCTTCCTCATCACTTATGCCTGCATCCCAGCAAAACAAAACTCATCTGCTTCAGGAAACCAATCTTCAAAACGTTTTTTCTCTACCTCATTGTGACATCTACTAGTTGGCCCAGGTTCTTCACATGTTTCACAATAGCAGTACTTTGCAATGCTGTTTCCTCTTGAGAGGCACACTCTATTTCCATTTGTTGAACAGCTTCATCACTCCCATCTGAATGAACCGAATCATTAGAACAAAATTCAGACACTTCAGTGTCTCCTTCAAAGTGGTTCAAATCTGCCTCTCTTTGAATCCTGCTCCTCTCAAGCTGAGCCTTTCTATCATCTATCTCATTCTGAAGCTCAGATTGCTCCACAACCTTTTGCACACAACAACTCTCTTGAGTGTTCATGTAACTCTGAATAGCCTGTGTGCTTATTCCAGGTTCAACATCTCTCACAACCTTTATGTTCACAACATTAACATGATTAAAAAACTCCAACATTTCATGAACACTAGCTTCATTACCTAAATACTTTACTCTTTCAGATCCAATTTCCTCCTCCTTCACATAGTACATGTAATCACTCTGTCCATACCCTTCACTAGCAATGAGTGATTGTAGAGTAACAAAAGATATATCTGACTCATATATACCCCTTTTCACAGGGTTTCTTCCTTCTAAATGAAACCATATCTCCCACTTCTTGTCAGCAAAACTTCAGAAATAGGTGCTCATGAATTGAATTGAAAATGACAGAGCTACAAGTGCAATATAGTTTACTACACAACAATCTCTAACAAACACATCTTACTAATTTGCCAGATTGAAGCAGCTAACCAATTCATGAGCAGCTAACCAAATTGACAGATTGAAGCAGCTAACCTAGAAGATGATATTTCCATACCTGCAACACATTGGCGATGACTGGGCGAGCTGTGCCTCCTGCTGCTGCGAGCTGGCCTGCATTGAGAAGCTGGTGCTCCCCAACCAATTGTCGACTAAGCCCACAGCGTCCAAACTTGTGCCACCGCCGCCGCCACCACCCATATCGCCGACGCCCCCTCCGGAACCACCGCCGCCATCGTTGTCGCCGCCGCCGCCACCTAGTTCAGAGAGAGGGAGAGGACAGAGAGAGTGCAGCGAGAGGGGAGAGGATCAGATCTTGACCCATTGGCCGACCGACAGCCGCCGTTCCGACAGCGGACGCGCCGTTAACGGCCGTCAATGCGCGCCGGCCGCCCGTTAGCCCGCGTGGCAACTGTTCCCGGGCCCAACCGGTCAGAAACAGGGTTAGCGCGGGCGAAGCGAGCATTTTCGCGAGTTGGTAGTTTTTTGTCACGGTTTAGGAAAAATTTGGTTGTTTTTCGCACAAAAATGTAGAGTGGTAGTTTTCCGTCACGTTTCCGGCAAATGTGGTAGTTTTTGGTTAAATACTCCTCCTGTGGAGATGAGGGTACGTGGCCGGCTCGTCCTCTCCGGTGAGGGCAGGCCTGGAAATGGATCTGGAGCGAAACAGTTGTACCCACGACCCAATCCTCCTTCCAGTCGTGGTTGGTTTGACTCTTTTTTCTTTTCTTTTTTCATGATACTAGTAGTACTTTGGAACGGTCTGCAGTTCCTCCTTTCCTTTGCCATGTACTACGTACTAGTGGGGAACAGTGGAGGTGCTTGAGGACTCTTTGGACTTGGCTCGATACACACGCAAGAAAAAGCAACATCAGTAATGACGGTCGCTTCCCTTGGTTTTTTAAATATGTGGGACTTGCAATCCATGACGCATCAGTGGAAAAGCCAAACTAGTTTACCCGGTCGCGGCGGGGATCTGTTTTCTCGGTGGAAACTTGCCATGGGACCGATTCCACGGCGTACGGCACGCCACCTAATCAAATGAAAGATCCTCTCTCCTGTTAGACTCAGCAATGTGCGGTAGAAGTAGTAGAATTTGATCTCCTCTCGGATTCGACTTGCAAAGGTGGCGGCTCATGGTGCTACCCTAAATTTTTTTGTTTAACCTTTAAACCTCACAGATCATAATCTGATCCAATGAACTTTGAAACTGATACACATCCTTTCAAAACCGGCTCTTCTTCATCCGGAAAATTGCATGCTCCTTGATCTCTAGGAAAGATCCCTTCAAGAACTGAACACCACCGTGCGCGAGCCCCACGGTGTGCGCCAACTATCATGGAATTGTCACGGCAGATGTCCTAGTGTGAGGACTTAGTTGTGAGGCCAACGCATCTTTGTAGTAGCTTGAGAGGGGTTGAGCAAAATCAAGGGATGCAACACAAGACAAGGATTTAGACATCTTCGGGCCCCGGGAAACATCATCCGATAATAGCCCTACATGCTGTTTGTGGCTAGATCTCATTATGCTCATGGGAGAGTCGCGTATAAGCCGGCTCCCCCTTTGTGTCTAGCCCTAGCGATTGTTTTTTCTCTCCCCTCTTGGGGTGCCCTGCCCCTCCTTGTATATGTTGAAGGGGCAGGTTACATGACTAGTCCTAGTAGGATTAGGATTACTCTATTACAAGTGGAGTCCTGGCTTCCTTTGTAAAGGAAATATTCCTTATGCCTTCCGTATTAAGCCGGTCCACTATAACATGAGCCGGCCTACTGGGCCTTGGGCCCTTGTCATTCATCTGACCCGCCGTCGGGGCCATCATCAAGTAGCCAGACTCATGAGTCGTCACACCAGTGAACTGCGAGACCCGTGAGTCGCCAATCCTCCGGCGGGCCACGATGAAGCGCCAAGTCCAGCCGGGTCATACTTCCGGCCGGGTCATACCGCGGGGTATATCCCCGACAGGTTCGATAACCTTGGATTCATATCTGAGGGGAATACCTACCGCCGATGTGCTACATCATCCCTTCCTCTTTGGGGAAATACCGACGTAGCTTCAAGCGACATCAAAAGGAACCGCCGTTGCCAGGGAGGATCTTCAACATATACCAGGTTCCTTATCACAAATATTATCTCCTCGCAATTTACATGATTTTCCATTTGCCTCTCATTTTCCTCCCCCACACTTCACAAAAAAATTTAGTTTTATTCGCCCCTCTTTTTCGTTCGCCGTTTTCTTGTCGGATCTGTTTTTGTGGGTTGTTCTTGTTTGCATAGTCATGATGCCTCAAAGAAAATATTATGATGTTCCTTACCCCAATATTTTTCTTGAAATTGAAAAAAGTACTAAAGAATATATGACTACGCAGTTTGAGCATAATAAGTATTTTACCGAAGAACTTAAGGAACACTCCATTGTGGTTGATGCTATAAAAAAACAACTTGACGATATTAGTAGAGAAGTTTGCAATCTCCAATCTAAGTATGCTTTTGCTAAAAGTTTGGTAGGAAAGATATCCGATGCACAAGCTACTCTAGTAAATCAAATGGTCGTTAACCAATCTCATTAGAGGCTAAAAATGAAGATCTTAAAATGACTGGTGTTTCTTCTATTGATTCCTTGTTTAGTAAAGTTAAGATTGATGAAAAAGGGACTGGAGAAGAGTCAACTTTAGTTATAAGGCGTCCTCATAATTTAGAGGGTGAAAATCTTGTTGAGAAAATTGATAAAAGTGGGTTTGAAGAGGTCAAGACTTTAACTAGTGATGTGCCCACTCTTTTGGATTACAAAGACTTTAATTATGATAGTTGCTCTTTGATTGATTGTATTTCTTTGTTGAAATCCATTATAAATTCACCCCCATGCTTATGAACAAAATAAAGCTTTTACTAAACATATTGTTGATGCTATGATGAAAGCTTTAGAAGAAAAGTTGGAATTAGAAGTTTCAATTCCGACAAAATTACATGATGAATGGGAACCTACTATCAAAGTCAAGATTAAAATTATGAGTGTTTTGCTTGGTGTGACTTGGGTGCTAGTGTTTCTACAATTCCGAAATCTTTATGTCATGTGCTTGGTCTTAACGATATTGAAGACTGCTCTTTAAATTTGCACTTGGCGGATTCTACTATTAAAAAGCCTATGGGAAGAATTAATGATGTTCTTATTCTTGCAAATAGGAATTATGTGCCCATAGATTTTATTTTTCTTAATATTGATTGCAATCCGTCTTGTCCAATTATTCTTGGTAGACCATTTTTACGCACTATTGGTGTCATGATTGATATGAAAGAAGGCAATATTAAGTTCCAATTTCCTTTGAGGAAGTGTATGGAACACTTCCCTAGAAAAATAATCAGGCCACCATATGAATCAATCATGAGGGCATCTTATGGATCTCGAAACAAAGATGACAAAACTTAGATCCTTGCTTTATGCCTAGCTAAGGGCGTAAAACTATAACGCTTGTTGGGAGGCAACCCAATGAATAAAATTTATTTTTGCCTTTTGCTTTATGTTCTTGAGTGTTTGCACAATTATGCTACTGTTATGATTGTGTTTTTTGTTTTTTAATTAGTGTTTGTTTCAAGTAAAGTCTTTAGGATCTTCTTGGGTGATAGTTGTTTGATCTTGCTAAAAAAACAGAAACTTTTGCGCTCGCGAAAATAATTTTCATTTTTAACCAGAGAGCGATAAAATATCAATTCCTTTTGAATTAAATTAACATACAAATTTCCCAGGTAGTCCTAATTGTTCAAAGTTTATGGAGTTACAGAAGTATTTGAATCGCCCAGATTGCTACAGACTATTCTGTTTTTGATAGATTCTATTTTCTTTGCATTCTGTGCTTGTTTTAATGGCTCTATGGTTTTCTTTGATGAGTTTTTGCCATAGAAAAGTTGGAATATAGTAGATATAATTCAAGAACAAAATAAGAATTGTTTACTACAACACTTATAGTAGTGATTTGTTTTCTTATACTAACGGATCTCACGAAGGCTTTTGTTGAGTTTTGTGTGATTGAAGTTTTCAAGCTTCGGGTTATCTTACGATGGATGAAGGAATAAGGAGTAAGAAGAGCCTAAGATTGGGGATTCCCCAGCATCCCAAGCTATTATCCAAAAGAGAGCAAGCAACTAATCTTGGGGATGCCCCCGAGTGGCATCCCCTCTTTCTTCTAACGACCATCGGTATTTTACTCAAAGCTATATTTTTATTCATCATGTATTATGAGTTTTGCTTGGAGCGTCTTGTATGATATGAGTCTTTGCTTGTTTTATTTTCTGTTTAAGTCTTGATTCCTTGCTGGACACACCTATTTGGGAGAGCCAAAATTATGTCATGACTTGTTAAAATTGCTCTATGTGCTTCACTTAAATTTTTTATGAGCTATGGACTTGCTCTAGTGCTTAACTTATATCTTTTTGAGCATGGTGTGCTTTAGTAGTTTTTGAAGAAATGCTCTCTTGCTTCACTTAGATTTATTTGAGAGTTATTAAAAAAGTTCAAGAAATTCTCTCTTTCTTCACTTAAATTAATTTGAGAGAAAGAAATATTATGCTTGTGATCTTCACTTATATTTGTTTAAGCTTATCAAAAGCAACACATGAAAATTAGTCCCAAAGTGATAGATATCCAAGAAGGATATAATAAAACCTTCATGAAGATCATTGGACAAAATAAACTTGATTCTTAGTAATAGTTTTGGGATATGATGATGTGATACCTGAGTCATGTTGATGAGTAATTATGCTTTAGTAAGAATCTTGGTGTTAAGGTTTGTGATTCCCTATGCAAGCACGAAAGTCAATAATTATTCAATGAAATTATATCCTACTTGCGGTGCATTATTCGGTGTTAATTATGCTTAATGATCGCTTATGAGATTATTTGTTTCTTGGTTGGTCGCTTCTCAATGTTTTGCTAGCCTTCATTTTGGACTAAATATGATCACTACTTATGCATCCAAAAACTTTTAAACCAGTTTTGCCACATGAGTCCACTATATCTACCTATATGCGGTATTCTTTTGCCGTCCTAACCAAATTTGTATGTGCCATCTCTAATTTTAAAAATAAACTTCGCTTTTGTGTGTTCGTACCGCTCGTGAGCGGTGAGGGGTGGCTAATATTTTCCATGCTAGATGTGTTATTCTCATGATGAGTGTTTATTCACTTGTCATTGCACAAGAGTAAGGCAAAGGTATTAAGGATGCCCAGTCCCGAAATGAAAAATGAATTTACTTTATGTTGTCAAATAATAAATTCCTTGGAAAGTGTTGGTATGGAAGGCACCCGTGGCTACGGTTAGCCATGGAAAGTGAAAGTATGGTGGAAAAAGGAATAAACTTTATTTTCTGTTTGGGAAGCGCCTATGATATATCTAGCATGGAAAGTGTTAGGAACTCTAGGTCATTTTCGTTGGTGGGAAGGACACACCTCCCAAAATGTTTTTATCTCTAAGTTTTTTGCTTTGAGCTCTGGCACCTCTACAAATCCCTACTTCCATCTGCGAAGGGCCTTTCTTTAACTTTATGAAATTTTTATTTTTAAATTTGAGTCTCCCTCTTCTCTTATAAAGCGCCAACTAGGAGGCACTATGATCGTACTTGAGCATTGGGTGTAGTTAATATGTGAGTGTGTTTCCTGAATGGATCAATGATTGAGCATGATGGGCTAGGGATAGCTTATTTTAGCGTTGATATTTTGAAAGACATGGTTGCTTGTTGATACGCTTGAGTATTTAAGTTATCATGTCAAAACTAGACTATTGCTTTGAAAAATAAAAAAGTCCAAATGTCCATGTTATAAAGAAAAGAATATGATATGACATGTTAGGCATCATTCCACATCAAAAATTCTGTTTTTATCACTTACCTACTCGAGGACGGGCAGGAGTTAAGCTTGGGGATGCTGATACGTCTCCAACGTACTATAATTTTTGATTGTGCTATGCTATTATATTATCAATCTTGGATGTTTTATAGTCATTTTTGGTACTAACCTACTGACATAGTGCCAAGTGCTAGTTGTTGTTTTTTACATGTTTTTTACATCGCAGGAAATCAATACCAAACGGAATCCAAATGCAACGATACTTTACGAAGATTTTTTATGGACTAGAAGACACCCAATGGGCCATGGCTGCGCTTGGGGGTGCTCCGAGGGGAGCACAACCCGCCAGGGCATGCTAGGAAGCCCAGGCGCGCCCTGTTGGATTGTGCCCACCTCAGGTGCCCCCAGACCGCCTCTTTGCTCTATAAATACCCCAATATTCCAGAAACCCTAGGGGAGTCGACGAAAATCAATTCCAGCCACCGCAGAGTTCAGAACCACCAGATCCAATCTGGACACCATCACGGAGGAGTTCACCACTTCCATTCGTGCCTCTCCCATGATGTGTGAATAATTCTTTGTAGACCTTTGGGTCCGTAGTTAGTAGCTAGATGGCTTCCTCTCTCTCATTTGATTCTCAATACAATGGTCTCTTGGAGATCCATATGATGTAACTCTTTTTTTGCGATGTGTTTGTTGGGATCGGATGAACTTTGAGTTTATGATCAGATCTATCTTTTTATATCCATGAAAGTTATTTGAGTTTCTTTGATCTCTTATATGCCTGATTTCTTATAGCCTCGTATTTCTTCTTCGATATTTGGGTTTGCTTTGGCCAACTTGATCTACTTATCTTGCAATGGGAAGAGGTGCTTTGTAGTGAGTTCGATCTTACGGTGCATGATCCCAGTGACAGAAACAGAACTGACACGTATGTATCATTGCTATTAAGGATAAAACGATGGGTTCTATCTCTACATAGATAGATCTTATCTACATCATGTCATCATTCTTATTGCATTACTCCATTTCTCCATGAACTTAATACACTAGATGCATGCTGGATAGCGGTCGATGTGTGGAGTAATAGTAGTAGATGCAGGCAGTGTTGGGGAACGCAGTAATTTCAAAAAAATCCTACACACACGCAAGATCCATCAAGGTGATGCATAGCAATGAGCAACAGAGTCCACGTACCCTCGTAGACCGAAAGCGGAAGCGTTAAGTAACGCGGTTGATGTAGTCGAACATCTTCGCGATCCAACCGATCAAGTACGGAATGCATGGCACCTCTGCGATCTGCACACGTTCAGCTCGGTGACGTCTCTCGTATTCTTGATCCAGCTGAGGCCGAGGAGAGTTTCGTCAGCACGACGGCGTGGTGACAGTGATGATGAATTTACCGACGCAGGGCTTCTCCTAAGCACTACAACGATATGACCAAGGTGGAAATCTAAGGATGGGGGCACCGCAGACAGTTAAGATCAACTTTGATGTGTTCTAGGGTGCCCCCTTCCCCACGTATATAAAGGAGGGAGGGGGAGGCCGGCCGGAGGAATCCTCCTCCTAGTAGGAGTAGGACTCCTTGTTGGTGTCAAAACTGGCAGATCTCGGGTAGGGGGTCCCGAACTGTGCGTCTAAGGATCGATGGTAATAGGAGACAGGGGACACGATGTTTACCCAGGTTCGGGCCCACTTGATAGAGGTAATACCCTACTTCCTGCTTGATTGACTTTGATGAGTATAGGGGTTACAAGAGTTGATCTACCTCGAGATCGTATGTTGTGGTCTAAACCCTACAGGTATGATGAGTAATGTCATAAGTATCTAGCGACTAGCCTGGCCTTGGCTTATATAATGTACCAGAGGCCTAGGATAACAAGAGTCCTAGTCGAGTACGCCGGTGGAGAGGAGTCCTTGTCTTAATCACCAAGTCTTGTGGAATCTTCCTCGTGTATACATCGGCTGTCTGAACTGGCCCATGAGCATACGGACATGGGGGTCCTCGGCCCAATCCAACTGATTGGGAGATGACGTGGTGAGTACCCCCTAGTCCAGGACACCGTCAGTAGCCCCCTGAACCGGTCTTCAAGTTGGGGACGCTCCTCGATTCTTCCGAACTGTTCTTCATATTCGGTCATCGGTCTTGAAAACTAGTTCAACAAATCTTCCCATCTTCGATCTTGAGGATCACCGAAGTAAATCCGAAGAGTTTACACATTGGTTATCCGAGGAGCCCCTCTAAGTTCTCGGCCTTTATCAATGCATTGTTATTTTTATGCCACACCACGGGTTTGAAGTTGTTCCCGGGCGGCAGCATCCTCTTGCGTCTGAGCTCCCATGCCGGACTGCATTCGAGGTAGTTTTTGCAGCCGAGCACCAACGCCAGACCGCTTTCGAGCTCCAACATCGGAATGTATCTGAGCTCCAACACCGGACTATGTCCATGCTCCAACGCCGGACTGTATCCGGGCTCCAATGCTGGACTATATCCGAGGTGTCATAAATCACCTTGGTTCAAAAAAGTTGAAGGAGTTTAGCCGAGCTTAATGCCGGAAATTCCCTCTATGGAGCCAGCCACTAGCGCCCAAGCTTTATGCCGGACTGCTTCCAAGGTGGTGCACCACCCCGACCACGAGCTGATTTTTTGTCAATATTTTTTATTAGTGCAATTTATTCGGTGCCGAGATATATAGCTAGTAGCCCTCAAGGTTTGTATCGATCTAAAAACTGAGATGCCCCTGAAGGATGACATAAGACCGCTGATCCCAGTAGCCCCTGAGACTCAGGTTGATTCACAAAATCGGCCCGAGGATCAACTCCTAACTCGGCGGAATACTTTGGGACACAAAAAGCGGTGTGCAAACTCCTCGAGACTCAGATTGGGTGAGGCCAACCAACCTGAGGATCATAATCTCCTCAAAAGCTATATTGCACTTAAAATTTTCTGCATTGGATTGTCAATGCAGTAGCCCCAGAGACACTGGTCGGGTGGCAACACTAGGTCAGGGGATCGATACGCCCCTTTTAATATTAGTGAATGATAAGCCCGAAGCCCAGTAGCCCCCGAGCCTTAATGTGGGCATGGGTGGCCGAATTAAGGATCGATATCGAGAGTAAAACCACAAATTATGTGTAATGATTCTTTGTATCCAAGTACTTTACATCACTAATGCTCGGACCCACATTGTACAAAACTTTGTTGACCGACCATCGGCTTCAACCTCCTCAGCCAGAAGCCGGGGAGTGTTTGTCCTACTTTATAAAGCCGTTATAAGGGCAAAGATTTATGGAAAACAAGGCAATCCGGCCATACGATTTTATAAACAAAGGTACACGGAGAGATATGTTATATTACTTAATGTAAGAAACATCTTCCAAGGAAAATAGTCCTGCTATTGGTTCCTTTCTTTGGGTCGTCATGCTTATCATGATCATGAAACCTCACCTTCGATCAATGTGGGAGGAAAATATTGAGGATTTAGTTCGGGGAAAGTTCTCGGACTCTGTGGTATTAATGAACCAAATTTTTTACTTTCGTCGTTGCCGACCAATGTGATCCTTTAAGATCGCTAGCTTTCGGCTTCACCCAGTCTGAGGTACTAACTCGAATGACCCGGTAGTAAAAATCACAGAGGTGCTCCCTTTACCGCCTAGCCGAACAATCGGGAAGGTAGGGGTAAGCACATGAGCTAGGCAACCCATCTTGGCAAAAATCTTAAGTCAAATTGATGCATATTTCTGGCTTTATAACAATGATTACAGAAGGTAGCCCTTGTATATTAAATACAAATGATGATGATATGTTTATTTTGACTCCGTTGTGACCGTTTATCAATTGAAAGTGGCCCATCGTCGGCTTCTACCCCTTTGTAGATACTACGCAGGGTGTCTCCGTAATAACAAGACAACCCTTAGCCGACGTCTCGGTACCCGAAGGCGGTTGTGTTCGCGGAAACGAGGCAATCAGATATGCGGGCTTTATAACTTTCACTTAGTCATAGGAGCTTTAAACTGGGGAAGCTAGCTATGAGCCCCCTGTTAGTGTTCAGAGACATCCGAGGTCAAGCCGTAAACGCTTCAGCCAGTGTTATGAACGGCCCGTCATTTAACACAGTCATCGGACCGCTGACCAGTTTACGCTTATTGTGACAGTCAGTTTTCGGCTTTCTCCACTAAGGTGGTTAACCATGTGAGCTGGAAGCACAATCGCAGTGGTTCTCCCTTTGCACACCTAGCCGAACAAAGCGGAACGTAGGAGGCAAGCGCAGGAGCCGATCAACCCAACTATTGACCTAAGACACAATTCAAAATCGATGCATATTTAGCAATATCCAAGAATGTTTTTGCCGAATCACTAAAGGTGTCCGGCGTTGCACTACGAGACTTGTGCCGAAAACACACAAATAGTTTGAAAGTGCCATAAGCTTGGAAAACCAAAAAACGTCAGTAAAAACTTGACGTCCGAACAAGATCAAGTGTTCGGTGCCAATCCGAAAATTGGAAAAAATAAAAAACCGTGCTTTAACATGACACACCCAATCTCAACACTTCAAGCGGGCCAGCCTACGGCTTCGAGCTCCTTATCCCAAAGGAGGAGTACTTCTTCAAGGCCAGTTTAGAGAACAAAACTCAAGCGGCTTTTTAGAGAGAAGACATGCTATCCGGCTATTGACCATACACTCAAGTCGAAAAAGGAGCGGTAGAAAAAGACTGTGCAATGACCAAGAAGAAAACACATTTACTATAAAACGGCTCATATAAATTTTAAGAGCCCCCAAGTGACTTGGGTAAAAGAATTTTATGTATAATGATTGTATGTACCGATGTACTTATATCATATATGTGTTCACCCGAACTTTAAACGCGTCTTAACCGACCGTCGGCTTCTCCCTCTTCGGTCAAGGACCGAAAAGTGTCATGTACTCCACCTGTCGAAAGCATCGACAGTGTTTTGATAAGCAGGCAATCAGGCCATAAGGCTGTAACAGACAAAGCGCGCTCAGGGAACTTATGCTATATTACTGACGAAGTGTAAGAAGCATCTTTGAAGAAAATAGTATCTCGACCGATACCTTTCTTCGGTTGCTCATTGTTACTATGAGACTTGTGCAATAGATTTTTTGTACTCATGAGTTCCGTTGTGTGCCGACTATTATTGAAAACGATAAGAGCACTAGCTTTCGGCTTCACCCAGTCTGAGGTACTAACTCGGATGACCTGGTAGTAACAATCACAGAGGTGCTCCCTTTACCGCCTAGCTGAACAATCGGGAACGTAGGGGTAAGCACAGGAGCCAGGCAACCCAGCTTGCGAAACACTTAAGTCAACATGGTGCAGATTGTGGCGTAATACACGAACAAGGAACGAAGCCGTACAAGTATAATCATATGCAAGAGGAAAGGCTTCATAAAGGAAGCCCCCAAGTAAATGGGTTATTTGAATTTGCTTGCAACAAACAAGGTTTTGACAAAGAAAGTTTTTCGCAAATGACTTTTTGTCAAGAAAGCATAATGCTTGGTCGAACCGAACGACATTTAAAACTAAAGGTTTTTAAGAATAGAAGCGACTTAGCTGGTTAATGTGCTCGGTGTCGATGCACGGCCCGAGCTTACGGCGTGACAAGGTCCCAGCCCCCAAGCCAGTCCCGAGGTGGCGGAGCGAAGAGCTCGGCACTCCGATGTGGCGGCATAGCACGGCCAATGTAGGCAGGCAGTGTGACGCCGAAGTCTCCGGCGTGGCGTAATGAAGTAATGATGAAGCCCTCGGTCTAGCCGAGGTGACGTGGTACGTCGGTACGCCGAGGTGACAGCGCTGCCCGACCCGGATCCTTTACTTGTGCACAGAAAATAGTGTAAGCCGGAGATGATAGGAATAATATTTTTTTTTGCATAATTAATAGTTTACGCAAAGTGAGTAATAAAAGACATATGGCCTGTGGCCGAACACTCAATGAGGTAGAGCTCTCTCAGCGATGCCGAAGTCACCGAGGCAACCAAACATGTCGGTATGGCAATTCGACCAACAAGGTGATCACGCGAGCCAATTTGGACAACGATGCCGGCTTGCCAAAGTGACCGCGTGACGCAGTCGAAGTCGATCACCTACACACATAAAATAGTGCGGTCCGAAAAGGATAATTGCATTTCGCAAAAATAATTTATTGAAAGAGATGTGGCCTAGCGCCGAAGTCATGTCGATGTAGGGCGTGGCGTGACGCGGTGAAGACGTGGCCAAGCTTGAATTCGCAGGCCGGTTTGAGTTCGGGATGCGGCATTCGCCGAACTATATACGGAAACTGACCGAACCACCACGCGACCGTTGTTAATGCGGCCACCATTTGATAGACCTGTGTACAGATGATGAAACAAACCAGAGTAATAATTCCTTGGGAAAAATAAACCCAAGCAAGAAAAAAAAATACTAGGATTAATATCACCTGGTTTATCTGTTGTAGCAATCTGAAGAAAGGTTACTCCCAAAACTGGGACTCCATCCGCACACCCATTGCCTGATGGGCGATAAAGTGACAGCATGGCGATGCTGGCAAAGGTGGGCTCGCCGAGGCAAAGCCCCCGGTCCAGCTAACATGATGAAGCTGGTCAGCTGGTGACGCCGAAGTCACCGGAGTATGTTGATGAAGAAATAGCAAAGTCCCCGGTTTGTGACACGGTCAATGTCGGATTGATGAAGTGACCGAGCGGCGATGTCGGTGCACCTGGCCCGTGCAATCCATGGGGCGATGGTGTTGGTGATGATTTATTCTTCACGATGCCGAACTCTTGTTCGGCTTGCCGAGCTAATGATCCGATAACGTTAGACTCGGCTCGATGAAGCGACGATCTGTCTAGCGCAGGTCGACAGACGTGGAGCAATGTTATCGGACTGGTGTGACACTAGCGCGATGGTGAAGAGTGCCTCGAAGAAGGCTTAAACTTTTATGGGAACGTGTTAAAAACAACGCACAATACCATAGAAGAAAATTCCTTTAAAAAGGTTGTCCAATATCACATTCATAAAAAAACATGAATTCTGGTCGGATCCGTATTCGCGCAGAAAACAGGTCCGAAAAGTGATGCACTAATCGGAAGGTTCCCGGAGATTGGACGGTCGGATCGAGCTGAAAGTTTGAGGGGTGGTAGGTATAGGAATTCTGCAGCCGATCAACGGTTGGTCTTCCAAAGGACGTCTGAGCTAGGTGCTAGAGAGCACGCCCTAAACTCGTCCGGATTCCCGTCCAGATTTGACAGGGTTCTGGTATATCGTAGAATGCCCGAGATTCCTCCATCGGAACTCGATGAAATTTTGTATGGTTGTTGTAGACTCAATTCTGCACAATTCCAACAAAGGAATCGTCAAAGCGATGCTCGAGGAGGTGGTGGCAGCGGATACAAGTTCGCTATTCGAAAAAATAGCACGGTCGCCCGAGGGCAATGCTGACGTTGAGCCGCCGAGCTCCATGGATGATTCCTCCGTGATCTTGATAGAGATCGGAGTTGATGTTGATGAAGGCCCCCGTCCGAACATGACGATCGGAGATGGAGTGGTCCTCAGACGAGCCAAGGTGACCAGTCAAGCCAGTGACGAAGTTTCCAGCATCGCAGTTGATCTGCGGGCGAGCCATTGATCCTTTGCCGATCACACAATGGAACTCTCAATGAAAGCACTATTATCGGTGTCAAAACCGGCAGATCTTGGGTAGGGGGTCCCGAACTGTGCGTCTAAGGATCGATGGTAACAGGAGACAGGGGACACGATGTTTACCCAGGTTCGGGCCCTCTTGATGGAGGTAATACCCTACTTCCTGCTTGATTGATTTTGATGAGTATAGGGGTTACAAGATTTGATCTACCTCGAGATCGTATATTGTGGTCTAAACCCTACAGGTATGATGAGTAATTTCATAATGATCTAGCGACTAGCCTGGCCTCGGCTTATATAATGTACCAGAGGCCTAGGATAACTAGAGTCCTAGTCGAATACGCCGGTGGAGAGGAGTCCTTGTCTTGATCACCAAGTCTTGTGGAATCTTCCTCGTCTATACATCGGCTGTCTGAACTGGCCCATGAGCATACCGCCATGGGGGTCCTCGGTTCAATCCAACTGATTGAGAGATGACGTGGTGAGTACCCCCTAGTCCAGGACACCGTCACTCCCCCTTTCCTAGTACTACTAGGAGAAGAGGAAGCAGGGGGAAGCACTACAAAAAAAATACACTTCCATGATGATACGTGTTTGTCAGAGTAGGTCACGTTTTCTGTCATCCATGACAATTTTATGACAGAATCAAGATAGTCATACATGTGTTGTCGTAGAAGTGTTCCATGACATTACCAAAATTATCATCACGGAAGTGTCCACTTCCATGACGATAAATCGCGCGTCACAGAAGTGCTTTCGTCAAGGGTGACCAACATGTGGCATCCACCGTAACGGAACACCGTTAAGCTACCGGGTCCGGTTTTGGATCTGATAACCTGTTAACAACCTCGACCAATGGGGATTTTCCACATGTAAAATCATCACTGGCTGGAGGGAACACTCGTCGGCTCGCCGTTGGGACAGATGTCATCCACTCATTGGACCCAAAGAGCCTATGATATGTCAACACGTGGCACGACCCAACAGAGGCCAATTCCTATGAAAAGACCAGCCCGTTTGACTTGGTCAAAAGGTGGCGGGCTGGCCCACGGCAAGCCTGTTAACGGCATGTTCGCATATAGACCATTTACAGTCCGCTAACCCAGGGCCCGTTTACGGCCTATCCGAATTCGGCCCAGTAGCGTCATTTGGGCCGTCCAATATAATTCCAGCCTGTTTTAACTTCCGGCCCATGTATGGCCCATGACGTCTTTCAGCCCATATGAGGCCCTTAGTAACCCTCGGCCCATTAATGACTCGTGGTAAAACTGGCCTGTAATGAACAGTGTATCACTTTATAACCATTAACAACCCATTATTCCGTTGGGCCGTTTTTAGCCCATGTTATCTTTCGGCCTTCTCAGGGCCTATTTATTCTTGGGCTCATTTCCAGCATTCGTTTACGTTTGGCCCGTTACTGTCATTTTCTGCTTGTGGGCCAAATTCAGCCCGTGGTTACAGTCGGCCCGTTTGTGGCCCGTTAATACGTTGGGCCGTTTTCATATCGTCATCAAATACGGCCGATTAACGACGGCCCGTTATGGTCGGCCCATGAACGGACGATTTCAACTCTAGCCCATTTACGGCCATAATGTGGTCTGTTATTGGCCCATGTTTGGCCAACCGATCATACGGCCCGTAGAAGGCCCATTGATGATACGGCCCGTAGAAGGCCCATTGTGTCAACGGCCCCTATAAGGCCCATGGTTTCTACGCCCCGTATAAGGCCCATTGTTTCTACGGCCCTTAGAAGGCCCATTGTTTCTACGACCCGTACGAGGCCCATGTTAACTATAGTAAATATGTAGCCCATGGTTAATGTGGCCTAGTTTTAAAAAATAGGTTATTGCGGCCACTAGCAAACCGCGGAAAAATAACTGCACTGACTACAAGAAAAGAGATAAACAAGACAATAAGGAAATAAACAGGCAAGCAACTTACGCTAGGCTATCATGGCTATTACACATATTACATCCACTTGGCATCAAAGTTTGCCACTAGTGCAAATATAGGGAACAAAGCAGCATATAAACGACGCAGCAAAACAAGTCCAGAACTAAAACCACTTCAGAAGAGCTCAAGAAACAATATCCTGGGTACCCATAATGCTGGCAAGATGCTTAGCAAGCTTATTAACTTTCTCTTGTTTGGCGCTTAAATCCTCCAGCACTTGCTGTTGCACCAGAAAGTATGCATCTGAATTCTATAGGGACTTCCTCAGTCCTTCGGCTTTCTGTCGCATAACATCTGATCGATGTCTTTCAACTTGAAGTTGAGACTCAAGAAGCCGAATTGATTCAGGCAGCGAGTTCGAAGAGCTGGTGCCAGCAGTAGTAGCCAGTAACTCGAACACTACATCAAGACAGGACTTTGGGGTTGTCTCAGTGTCTTCAATATAGTTTTTATCAGCTTTCTTGAAGACCAACATGGATGTCTCACTATCTTGAACCTTATCTGCATTACTTCTTGTACCATTGCATAATGAGGTACTCTTCACCAATATTTTATTCGCATTCTAAAAGAAAACAAACAAACACATCACAGGTTTACAATGTAGTATATGAAACTCATTTTGGTAAACTAGTTCAGTAGTAAGGTGGACATGATAACAACATGAAACAAACATATATCTATGTAGTATGGTCACTGTATGGTCTATATCATTCTAGTTTATGTTGCCAAGTCAAGATAGATACCGTTTGAATCATATCTATTTAAGACAAAGCAGCTTAGACATAATATAAGTGTGGGAAACTACACAACAATAACAACACTTGTAAGGTGCATGGCATGAGAATACAACTGTTTATTCAATTGAAACTGAAATCAACATAGAGCAAGTTACAACAACAAACACGTTAAAGAAACAGGTTTAAAACATACTTGTTGCGCCATTGGAGTTTCAATTGCATCCTTCAAATTTGAAATTAGTGGGTATGAGTAAATACAGTGATGCAAGAGCAAAGTAGTATGAACCATAGCTATGGAACCTAGCCTGAGAACAATTCTTCTTCTGCTTTAAGCGTTGACTTGAGGTTCGGAGTGGTGGTCCTCGTGCTTTGGGCACTGCAGTTGCCTTACTAACTGCTCGTGTTTGGGTGCTCTGTGGTGGAGACGGTGCTGTGTCAACAGGAACTGGGTTACTATCAGCTAGGGTTGGGGTTAGAAGGGGTGTAGCTGGTTCTTTGTCCAACTGGGTAGGGCTACAATCTGCGTGAGTCTGGGTTATGTGTGGTGGGGCTGGTTCTTAGGCAAGTACAACCGTGGTTCTATCTCCATCGAGAGGTAGCACGATCTTTTCTGAAGACCGTGTTTTTACTCCCACAGATACTGCCATCACCCCCTCCAATTGAAATGACTGATAAACAAGAAAAGTAATTGAATGTACAGACATTGTAAGATAGGCAGGTGAATGGATAGTAGGGAAGAAAACATGGCATGAAATAATTCACATTTAAGTTGTCTAACCAAACAGAATAGCAGGACATAATTTCACATATATGATGGCTAATTAAACGGGATAGCATGACACAATTTCACATGTATGATGGCTAACTAAACAGGATAGAATGACATACTTCAAAATATGATGACTATGTAAACAGGATGACATGATATAACTATACGATGTGTCTATTAAAGTGGTTGGCATGTCATAAATCACAAACATGCCGTCGATGGAAACATGATGGCATGATATAATTCACGGATAGAATGACATAATTCAAAATATGATGACTATGTGAAGTGTGAACAGGATGAGATGATATAACTATATTATGTCTTTAGAAAATGGGTTGGCATGCCATAATTCAGATACATGCTATCTATGTAAACATCATGTTATGATATAATTCAAATATATGATTTATATACTAAGGAAGTGAGCAGAGGGCAATTGCATATATGATGTGTCAACTAAGGAGATGGCATTCAATATCGTGTATATGATGTAAAAACTAAGCATTGCAATACAACATATGCATGATATGAGTAATACAACCCTGCCAAGTTTGAGCATACACCTCAGGGGGATAATAGGACTGGTCATCTGCCTCTGAATCCTCCTCTGAAGAGCTATATGTAACCAGCAAGATATCTGCTTCACCAGGTAGCATTGTCTGCTCTGAAGACCTTGTTTTCACTCTAGATTTCTCCATCACCAATTGAAATGGCGGATGCACAGGAAGAGCAGTTGAATATACAAACATTGTCGACAAAAGCAATGAGAAATACAAAAAAAGGACGACATGATATAATTCACATATATGACGCTTGGCTAAACAGCATGGCATTGCATAATTCACATGTATAATGCCTTGCAACAAGATAGCATTGCATAATTCACATATATAATGTCCTGCAACAAGATGACATTGCATAATTCACATATATGGTAATTAGACACTGAATAGGTGGCATTCACACAAAGCATGTCTAAACTAAGCAAGTGACATAGAAATGCAAGATACCATACGCATGATATGA
>NC_041388.1:466869702-466871848 GCF_002162155.2 Triticum dicoccoides | reverse complement strand
GAGGAGCTATCTGTAACCAGCAAGACATGCGCTTCGTCAGATAACATTGTCTGCTCTGAAGACCTTATTTCCACTCCAGATTTTTCCATGACCATGTCGAATGGCTGATGCACAGGAAGAGTAATTGAATGTACTAAAATTGTTGACAAATTTAACACGTAATAAAAAATGATGTCATTATATAATTCACATATAAGATGACTGGCTAACCAGGGTGGCATTGCAAAATTCACATATATGATGCCTGGCTAAACAAGATGGCATTGCATGATTCACATATACGATAAAGAAACTAAACATATGGCATTGACACAAAGCATGTCTAAACTAAGCAGATGACATCTTTGATGTATACAGTAAGCAATGCAAGGCACCATATGCATGATTTTCACAACATCAGCATGCCAAGTTAGAGCGAAGACCTCATGGGGTAAATAGGAGTGGTCTTCTGCTTCTGAATCCCCCTCAGCACAGTTATCTTCCTCTTGATTACGATCCGAAATGGGTGGAGGGGGGCTGCCTTTGCGCCCACCATGGAGCGATGTCTGCATGAAATTTTATTGCCACGCAAGGCTCGTCTCTTTTGCTCTACATGTTCAGTTCCGTTGTGTACAATAACTGACATGCATAGGAATAAAACATAGTGAGATTATGTAAGGAGTGCATGCACAAATCCAGAGAGATGGTAGCAAACTGTGGATAGACCCAACACAGATGATAGCAGGCAGATAATAGCTTTAGTTAAAAAATACAGATAATGGCTCCTTTAATGTTTGTTTGCACCCAACATGAAACTCATAGTAGACACTCGAGATTAACCAGATAGTAGACAAATAGTATTGATTGCTGCCCCAATATGTACCCCACAACCATTTAAAAACTCAAGTTTCAACATAAGGGACCTGAGTCAGAGTCTAATGGGTGAACACGACGATAAAGTAGCATGTCATCATATTAAGCAATGCATAACATAAGCAGACACGGAAGAGTGTGACCTCTCTTGCGGACCCGTGTAATCCTCAAGGTCATATGCTCAGTTGATGATGGTAATGCAGTTGTCGTGGCTGCCGGCGGCGGGGAAGAAGATCTGAGGCGGTGAAAGACAGTCTGGAGAGCGGATCCCTGCTGTGGTGAACCCTTTCGTCGTTGGAGCAGCTGAGCTGGGGTGGAACACAACACCGCAGGAGCAGGACAAACCACACAAGGTTTTCTTTGACACATATCTGTAACAGAAGTAATTGTGTAAGGGCTTTGTTTGAATTTGAGGATTCTAACAATGCAGGGATAGGAAATAGACAGGAATAGGATAGAAATGCACGTGCAAAACGGAAAATTTAAAAACACAGGATTTCTGCCAATCTGGGTGTTTGGTTCACATGAGCTGGAAGATCACAGGATGCAAAGAAGCATGGTGAGATTAAGTCAAACCACAAGAAGTGTACAACCTCTTTGGCGAAGCCATGTCGATCTCAGCGTGATTGGGTTGGCCGGTGAGGATGCTCCGGATGACTTGGCTGTCGGAGGAGGGGAAGAAGATCTTAGGCGTCTAGAGATGGAGCCTGGGGTACTGCTCCGATGTGATGGAGGGTTTCATCGTTGGAGTATCTCCGGTGAGTTGTACGACGCCGAGGCTGAGCAGGACAAGAGAGACAACATTAACCTGAGTGGAATTCTAATAGCATCTCCAATAGATGACGTAAAATACATAACCATAAAGTGCTAGATGTATACATCAGCCGCTCATCTCTGAACTTAACCGTCGAAACTGAATTTAACCGTTGAAACTGAACTTAACTATCGAAACTGAATTTTGCTGTCGAAACTGAATTTTATTGTCGAAACTGAACGCACTAGAGGTGAGGCTACACGTCAGTCGACTGACTTTTTCATCTCTAGTCAGTCGATTTTGCAGTCGTTGGATACGAAATCAAGGGCCTACAGTTCATCTTCAACCTCCACCCCCCTGAGCCGCCAGCCAGCACCGACCAAACAGCCGCCCCCGCCGCCCCGCCCGCCCCGAAAACACTCCCCACCGCCGGTCCGCCGCCGCCCTGGCCATCCCTGTAACCCCCCCCTGCTGAGCTTTTTCTTCAGCGATCCCCGCGCCACCGCCCCACCACTGCCGGCGACCACCGCCCCCACCCTG
>NC_041388.1:466855591-466869442 GCF_002162155.2 Triticum dicoccoides | reverse complement strand
CTCCGTCGAGCCCCCCACCCCCTGAAAATCGACTGACCAAAAGTCGATTTAGTCGACTGAAGTGTAGCTAAATCGGGGCAGCATCGCAAGCAAGAGCAAGAGCGAGAGCAGCAGCGTGAGCAAGAGCAGACCAGGCAGGGGACCGACAGCAAGAGCAGAGCAACAGCGTGAGCGAGAGCTAAAGCAGCAGCAGCTCCTACTGATGTGGACGTTGCCGCCGAGGGAGCAACGTCGTGGAGGAAGTGGCCGGCGACGCCACCGTAGATGGAGCCGCGCCGTGTCGGCTCGGGACCGAGCGCCGACAGCACCATGAGATCGAATCAAGAAGAAAATGTGGCGATTAGTGTACAACCTCTTTGGTGGCGCCAATTAGGTCGCAACTTCATCCGAGGAAACAGTGATGATGATGCTCTTCCGGTGGTGCATGTGAAGACGGTGGTTAGGAATGGAGATGGCGCGAAAGACGAGGGGAACGTCGGGGCAACTCCTTGGAGGTGGAGGACGGGGTGGCTGAACCGGCGGGACAACCAGATCGATGACGGATCCTCATCTGGTACGATGGATGAGGGACATCAAGGTGTTTCTATGGACGACGTCGTTGGGGAAGAGGCTACGGCTGGGTGGCTGACGGAGGAGGGTGTGGGGCTTCGCGGGTTTTGCCGGCCTCGGTGTACGAATGGGTGGGCGGATGGGATGGGAGTGGGGGAACCATGGCTTAGGGACGCGCTTGTCCGAAATGTGGGGTAAGTTATGAAAGTACCCCCACCGATTTGAGGCGGTTCTTTTGGTTTAGGGGTATCACGGGCATTTCTCGTGTCGGGATTTCACAGGAGGTGGGAGTTTTCGCGCGCGTTGTAATTTTGGAATAGCAAGGCGCGGGTTGAGATGGAGGGAGTTGTTGGAGCACAACAAGACAAAGATTATCTTAAATATTTCGGGGTAACAAGGCGCGGGTTGAAGAGGCGGGAGTTTCGCAGCACGATAGACAGAGACGCTAGCTTGAAATTTCGGCATAACAAGGCACGGGTTGAAATTTTGGGAGAACAAGCTTAACGTGTACCCAAAAGAAAAAAAGACAATTTAGACTAGTATGAACGTACAATGTGTTTAACACGCACAACACAAACATAGACCCCATTTAGACTAGTAAGGTACACGTGCATTGCACGCATGAGATTTGGCAACCAAATTATGAATAAATACCACATTATAGCATGTAAGCTTTGAATGATATATGCATGATGTAGATGTTCGTTTAATTCTTATAATTATTTCATTCAAAATCATCTAGTTTTTATAAGAAAGCTAATCTATTTTAAGATTCATGGAATTGTGCATTGTAAGGCATAAAGTAAAAACAAATCATGTAGAAAAACATTTGGGCAATTCTGATACGGAAGATTCTAGAACAAAGAAGAAGTGCTTGTGTTTTGAGGTTTGTGCGTTATGCTTAAGTTCAACCATAGAGTCTTCTAGATTGTACATGTCGCAAAATCTGGTGGAATCTAGATGGTATCCAACGACCAGTAGTGCTCAAATTTGCCAGCTCTGCACCATCGGATTGGCCTCATCCAACGACCATCTTTCAAAGTTAAAGTTATCCGCACACTATATAAAAAATATAAAATATAATATATATAGGGGTATAGATATAGATATGTGATGTGAAAGCCACCCATCATCTCCAATTAGAATAGTGTGTCCATGGACAGATACAATGTGGCCAAACGATGTGTAACGCCCCGGACACACCCGCCGGTGGTCGTTACTCCTGGCAGGATCTAGACTGGCCCCACAGATCGGATCTAGACTGGCCATACAGATCAATACTAGTCTTTTCTGCGCACTTTGTCCTCACTCGTGCGCACCCGAGAGCAACTTCCCGGTCGGTCACCCATCTTGAAACTACTCCAAGCTGAGCACGCTTAACTTTGGAGTTCTTTCAGAATGGGCTCCCGGAAAAGAAGGAATTCCTTATTGATATGAGTAGTCTATATCATCCCTAATAAGCCAGGCTATCACATACACCCCCACTCAGAGGAACCGACGACCTCGTCGGGCCACAAGAATGTTCCCTCTTGGCACATACGTCTGTGCATCCAGTCCGGTACATGTGCCATGTCGTGTGCCACGACGGGTCACAAACGTCATGAACAACATGACCACGCACCTGTCCGCAAACATCCGTGTAACCGCGAGGGTCGGCTCTGATACCAACTTGTAACGCCCCGGATAGACCCGCTGGTGGTCGTTACTCCTGGCAGGATCTAGACTGGCACCACAGATCAATACTAGTCTTTTCTGCGCACTTTGTCCTCACTCGTGCGCACCTGGGAGAAACTTCCCGGTCGGTCACCCATCCTGAAACTACTCCAAGCTGAGCACGCTTAACTTTGGAGTTCTTTCCGAATGGGCTCCCAGAAAAAAGGAATTCCTTATTGATATGAGTAGTCTATATCATCCCTAATAAGCCATGCTATCACACGATGTCTGCCATCGGTATCTCAAATTCAAACCAGTCTGACCTTGTTCAATGTGTATACATTACAACATGCTCGTTTCCAAACCACACCACGCAAATCTCCATTATATTCATGCATGCATGGGTTTCAAACATCATGATCTCTTATTCAAATATTTGAATTCAACTTTACATTGATTATGACCTCACCTAGTCTTTTACACCCACACATTGGTCTTCTCTTTATAATTGTACCACTAACTTTATCTCGTGCATGCATGCACACACACTACCAGTCAACATTATCCATCACACACATGCAGTATTTTTCTTCAGGTCGGTCTCCCATGAAGGCACACACACACATCCCCCTCTCCATCATATCGAGCATTCTTTATCTCTCACGTGCATGCGCAACGATCGATGTTCCTCTATGTGTGTGTGTATATAGCTAGGTCTTTCATATTTTTCCACATAAACCGATCCATCTATATATCTAGTGAGGTCTCACCCTCTTTCCCACATCCACATCGATCAATCTATACCTCTCTATATAGAATTACATATATAGCTAATACACCCACATTAATTATATATCCTACGCCCCCCTCTCATCATCCATGCCTTCCGCTTCATCTCTCAGACGCGTGCACAATGGCGAATATAGGGGGCAGCAAGGGCCCTGCCCCCCCCTAACATCACTATATATCGAGGCTAATATGAATGTGATCATTAGACAATTGCTGGTAAAAATGGTTTAAGTTGGCCCTCCTCGTAAAGGATTAGCAATGCTTGCCCCCCTAGCTCATGGGACATTTTTCATGGCTCCGCCACTGCGCGCAACAGCGCACGTTCTCGCCCCCTATTTCTAAATATCGATCTCGCTGTTGTGCACTCCTTCATAGTCTCTCCCTCCACTCGGCCCCTCACACCATCTTCTAGCCCCCCACCGGATTTTGCCACATGTACAATCTAGCAGACTCCATGGTTGAACTTAAGCATAATGCACAAATCTCAAAAGAACAGTGGTTCTCCTTTGTTCTAGAATCTTCTGTATCATAACTGCCCAAACTTTTTTTCTAGTTGAATTGCCATTATTTGATTTTACATTATGCTTTACAATGCACAATTCCATGAATCATAAAATAGATTAAGGGCTTCTTTGATTCAAAGGATTCTTGAAGGAATTTTGGAGGATTCTAATCCTTAGGAATTTTTCCTGTCTTGGTTGTTTGATTCATAGGGTTGTAAACCATAGGAATTTTTCCATATGATTCATTTGCACTAGATTTCATAGGAAACATCCCATCCACTCAAACCTCTTTGAAAGAATTCTGCGTTTTTTTCTATGCACAATCAAACACTCTTACCATCCTGTAGGATTCAAGACGACATTCCACTCTAATACCATGTTCTTCCTATTCCCGCGTTTTGGAAATCCTACGAATCAAAGAGGCCCTAGGATAAAAACTAATTGATTTTGAATGAGATGAACTATAAGAATTAAACGAAGGTCTACATCAGGCATATATGACTCAGAGCTTACATGCTACAGTGTGGTATTTATTCATAATTTGGTTGCAAAATCTAACGTGTGCAATACACGTGTACCTTACTAGTACTTCGAGTATGTGCAAAACACAATGGCACGCTACATAGTGTCTCCCTTACAGTTCATGAAGCCACGTGGCACATGTGGAGGCGTTGTCGCGACATCCTTGTGTGGATTGATCACAATGACGTGCTGCTGGTTCCAGAAGAATGTACTCGTCCTCCCTAAGCCGCACTGGCGGTACATGCACGAAGCGAAGATGTGCACGCACGCCACGCACACACTCATTCCCTCGCACGCACACGCGGGTACACGGGCGGACGCAATTTTGTACCAAGATCCACCCCATGTGTTAATTTGATGCGTGTAAAGTCCTTCACTTCATTGATGGTCAATTAATACAGCGCATGCAAATTGAGTGGACGTGAGGGTGGAAGAAAGACATGCGCGTAGTACTGCGCGCATGCGAGTAGTTAAATCATGGGTTGCTAGTAGTACTTCCATTGGTCTCCTTCGTATTTTGTGCCAATTTTTGACAGTCACATAATATTTACGCATCTGAGCAGTGTAGTCTACTTGAAATTTATGTTCCACTAAACTCATTGGGAGCCGTTTCAGGCCTCAAAACCAAAAACCATCAATTAATCTTTACCTTGTTCCCATCACATTCAAAAGTACTAGTGCTACAATTAAATGCAAGCCTACTCACACCTACCAGTATGTACCAAACTTGAACGTGTTCCCACTATGCAGGTTTTAGTACTAGTGCTAGTACTTAGGTTATAAAAAGGGGAACTACCTAACCGAAAATTACTCTACCTTCCTCCTCCTAAGTCCTCCTTCTTCATCCGTCCTTGCCATGGCCGGTGTGCAGAGCTCTAGGTCGAGAACTACTCGTAACAAGGGAGCGGCAACCAAGGCTGCAGAAAAAAAGAGAGGGCTCGCCGCCACGCAGAGACCTCGAAAGATCTCTCATGGGCAGGCGATGGCTCCCAGGAGCGCCCTAGACGCGGAGGCGAACATGCAGCGCTGGAGTCGTTATCCCTCGATGGCATGCCCGATCAGCTCAATAAGCACCTCAATAAGCAGAAGGAGTTCATCCACAGCTTGGTGGAGCTGCTGAAGGAGAGCCTCGACGACATGCCTGCTGAGCTCAATGAGCAGGGGGAGTTGACCGCCGGCTTGGTGATGCTGCTGAAGAAGAACATTGCCTCGGAGAAGAAGGCGATCATCGAAATCCTGCAACTTCAGGAGGACAAGGCGAAGCTCTTCCACGAGCTTGACCTGCTGAAGGAGGAGAACGCCGGCTGGAAGAAGCTGCATGAGAATAGTAGTTCCTCGATGAAGATGTTGCAGGCCCTCATCATGGAACAGAAGGAGGAGTTGGCGAAGCTCCGCATCGAGCACCCAGCTACTGTCAAGGTACATAATGCGGCCGTGGAACAGATGATGAAGGCTCGCGTCGAGAAATCCTGCATCATGGACACAATGGTGAAGATGGCGGAGGAGACGCGTAAGGAGATGGAGGTCGTGGAAGCAATGAAGAAGCAGTTACGACTCCGCGGCCAGCAACCCTTCATGTACTGAGAGTAGCGCCCTAGACTTGTGTGTGCTTCTTCCTTCTTTTTTGGGGGTGATAATCCTCCTTCTTCTTTTGCTCCTGTGTTTCTTATTTTGCATCGGGTGTTTGGCCGCACGTGTCACCTTCTCTGCGAGCCATGAATAGAACAATGCTAAAAATGAGATGACTAGAAAATTAGATCATTCTTTATCGCCAATAGAACAATGCCTCTTGCTAGTAATATATAATAAGAGTACAGAGTAGAGGATATGGCACTGGGCTGCCGTGTTTCGTGCTCCTCTGTCGTACTCTAGTGGAAAACTTGAGTATACCACACGGTTCTTTGCTCCTCCTCAGGTCGTCGACACATTTATACGAGCAGTAAAATCATAAGGCCACGCCTTCCAGCAGTAATGAGCCGCCAAATCACAAAGGCCCTCACCTTTCATGAAAAGGACCAAGCTAGAATGCCCCGCCCTCTAGCCTTTTAAAAAATGTATACATTTTTACAGTAGTAGTATCGATGGATTGCGCCATGGAGCAAAACTAACAAGATGTAATTAAAGAAAAAAGGTGGTACATATAGAGAGCACTCGTCGCCAAATTATGCATATACTATATGACACTACCCACTATGAAGGTACTAGTAACATAGACAAGTAACTAGTCTATGCTACTCTCCACTATGCCCAGCCAAAGTCGAGGCACGGATACCAATGAGGGCCTGGTTGTGTATATACTTGGAGGTCAAAGGGCTCGCATGCCTCCCGTACTCAAATAGCTACCCTGCATGGTGCCTCCTAGCTAATAAAAAAAGGGGACGTGTGGTAGCACGTAAATGGTAAATAGAATGCCCATGGTTTCAATAATACTTGTGTTTCCGATTGTAACGTGACAACACTTGTTCCATAATGACTTTGTTGATTGTTAATGTGTGTGCCTTCAAAAATTGGACAGCAAAATTACCACAGCATGTTGGTGCCATGTCATGACATCAAGCCAAGTTTCATGATTTTCATGCGTGTTTCGGATTTACAGGAATTAAAAAACCAAGTTTCTCAATGTTTCCAGCCGAGCCATGACGCCCAGATGTTTGAATTTCATTCCCATTTCTGGCATGGGACCTAGAAATTTACCCAAGGACACACATGTGATTTTTCAACCAGCTTTGGTGCACTGGAGCATGTGCTTGTATTTAAAATTTGAATTATGCACACAAAGGTGACACGTTCCCTCTTAGAACCACGAGCCTTCTTGAGAGAAGCTCCGGTTTGCAAGAAACTTATACCAAAACTTGTTCCTATTCTGCAATTTTTTTTACCACAGCATGGTAGTACCATGACATGACACCATGCCAAGTTTCATGATTTTCAGGCGTGTTTTGGATTTACAATAATTTTAAAACCAAGTTTCTCAATGTTCTCGGCCGAACCACGATGCCCAGATGTTTGAATTTCATTCCCATTTCTTGCATGTGACCTAGAAATTCACCCGAGGACACACATGTGATTTTTCAATCAACTTTGGTGCACGTGAGCATGTGCTTGTAGTTCAAATTTGAATTATGCACATTAAACGACCAGAAACTCAATTGATGTATAAAAAAGGCCAAACGAACCCGGAATAATTCCAAAATTTAACAGAGCACTCATATAGTTCTATGTTGCCTCTGTAAAGAAAATCTGGGGGGAGGCAGCGTATATTAGAAATGCCATTAGACATTGTTATTTTCACGTCAAACCCGTTGACCATGTTACATGACAAAAATAAGCCGATTCTCACAATGATAAGTTAATGGTCTCCAGCACAACACACCCCTCAAATAAAACTAAGCACCCTAGAATTCTTTGACAAAACTAAGCACCCTGAAATTCTTTGACAACTAAACTGCTGGCTATATGATGTTGGCCATATATATTGTACGTATATAATGTGAAGAAACGAGTGGTAGTACTATACCAACTAAAAGATGAAATGTACAAAATATAACGAGAAGAAACATAACATAGTTCTGCTGGGGGCTCGGCACAACACACCCCTCAAATAAAACTAAGCACACCTGAAATTAAACTACGCAACTAATCCGGTAGACACTGCATTAGAACCACCATGAGCAACGGCACTGCCACCTTACTCGGACTCCTCATCCACGTCCTTGACTTCTTCCTTGTCCCTCTTCCTCTTGGCCGATACTTCTTTGCTTGAACCGCACACTTGGCTCTTTCTCTTCATCCAACCCTTGTAGATATTGAAACAAAGGTAGCCATCCATTGCAGCGTAGTGGATGTGGTCTATATCTAGTACATTCCACTCCCATGCATGATGAAACTTGAACGGAGGTTTCTTTAGTGTACTGTATGAAGGATGAACCATGGCTCCTGCCAGGGTCAGCATTGAAGGCTGATCACGGGAGGGCACTAGCCCTTTCTTCTGGAGGTCGAAGGGGTTGCCTACAACGAGGCCTATCCGACCCAAGATTTCCTTGTCGTTCCTAAAGTCTACAGTAACGAATTTGACTCGGCCGTCCTTGAGGAAATTCTTAAACTCCTGGCACTCAACGTCGGCATGGCATATGTGGTAGACCAAGCATAAGTAATGCATGCGAACCTGGATCACGACAGGCTTCTTCTTCTCTGCCTCCTTTAGATTCTTCTCGCTTCCTTGGACTGTGGTGTACTCAACATCTAGCCCAGTGACCCACTCATCATTTGAGTTTTCGAACATGCGTTTGAAGCGAGCAAGGCATTCTTTCACCGTTGCAGAAGAACGGGTGTAGATGACATCGAACTCATCGCCGGTGATGGTTCTAACCTTGTACTCACCACCGATCATGGAGGTTTGGGACGCCATGGATTTGGCAGGAGGGTTAGGATTAGTGGAACTATCGTAATGTGAAAGGACGGGACGACTAGGAGCGGTTTATCGATTGTAAAAATGTCGAGTTGGGGGGCGCGTGCGAATGGCAGGGTAGTGGCTTGCCTAGTGTATAAATGGATTCATGCACAGTACTATGGGGGCCCAATTAGATGTCATGTCTACTCGACGCCCAATTAAATGGCTTTCGATGTCATGTCAAGCGTCAGGAAAATTACAGGTGATATGAAACTTTCCATTATCCCATGATACGGGCTTCCAAGAGCCCTTGGATCTGAGATCGAACGGTTGCATAGCGTGATTCTAGACCTATGGGTGAATATCCTATCCTGGAGGGTTATTCTGCAAATTTTCAGCAACTTAGCATGCGACCGTTCGATCTCAAATCCAAGGGCTGCCAGCAGCCCGTATCATGGTCGCGCCTACCACGACCGTCGCCTCGCTCGCGCGGCCGCGCCCTTGGAGATTTAACACGGTGCGTTAGGTTATCTGATGTTGGCATGTCATACATAGTCATCACTTAGTCACTCATACAACAAGGTTAGCTATAAGGTTGGCTATAAGAGTATTTTTTGTTTACTTCTCTCTATCTCTTTCTTCGTAGTATTTATTGCATTTGCCAAGGAGTGAGCTCTTCCAATGAAATGGTGCTTAGATGAGGTGCTATGTGCATTAAATGGCTTAGCAACTCAAGTCCCCAATGCATAGGCGCTTAGTTTTTTGTTGCTAAGTTTGCTTCATCTAGGTACATGCGCTTATCACCGTTTCTTCTTGGGGTCACCAAACTAGTCTGTCTCTTCTTAATTAACTTGCCACACCAGACTTTATGCCTATGTGTCAGGCTTAGCACCTGTAGGATCAAGTACAATAGTGGGCTATAAGCCTGCTTTACATGGCATTTTTGCATATCTGGGGGAAAGAGGCAAGGAAAAAGTGGAGGAGTGGGCTCTCAAGCAAGAGCCATCCTCTACATGGTGGATCATCGGGAGAGGCACCTGTATGGAGGTGGTCAGGAATCAGGGGACTCAAGCCGATCGCAGCGTCAGAGTTAAAATGATAATGGTAAGTCAAATCACGGGGCCCCACCTGTCTAGCAGTAACTCACTGTCAAATCACACGGCCCTACGTTTGCAGCAGCCTGCTCCCTCATCTTCTCGCGTCTCTGTCGAACCGACTAGGTGGAACTGCACCGCCTACCGCGCGGGAAAAGCCCCGCCCTCGACTTTTAAATAGTACAGTATACTAATTTTGTATCCATGGATTGCGCCATGGAGCAAAGCCTCAAGAAAATGGCGGTACAGATGTACGGAGTATACAACATGCCCGTCGCGTTCGCGCCGCACATCAGACGGTTGGTCGGTCTGGCACGCCGCTCTCCGAATGGAACGCGCGTCATATTGCGTTTGCACACACATGTGGGACCACAATTGAGAATCGACCATAGGCACACTCCCCAGCCCAGCAAGTCAGGTGAGTTAATAGAAGTAGTACATACGTTGGTACCTGGACGATCCCTGCAAGACACGGAAGATCAGTTCATCCATGCATGTGACCAGACTCTAGCAGATACGCCTGGATTGGCTATCATCTACATATCGTGCAGGCTGTGTTGTACATGGCTGTAGTTCTGGTGAGAAATCTAAAAAAAGGTTTCTTGTCATCTCGCAAAATTAGGTGTCATGTGCTTCGGATCACTGCGAGGGTTAAACAGCGACAACTGAGTTGGGCTAGTCATTGGGAGCACATGCACGAAGACTACTCGGCTGCCATCTAGGTCAAGCCGGCTATGGTAATTAGGACATCTATCGACGGACCCCTTTTCTACAAGTTTATCTTTAATTTGAGCTTTGATCCTCGTCTACTTTGTCCGTCGGGATTCATCTTGTCTCCTTTGGGCAGTGAGGTTATGATTTCTTGTCATGTGGCATTTTTTCCTGTTATATGTTATAATCCGGTGCTTCAGATCAAAATGACGACAACTGCGCCTCCGGGGCACGTGCATGAAGACTTCTCAACAATCATTGCCGAGGTCAATGTAACACCCTCGATGCGGCTATATCTCCCACGTGTCGAGGCACGACTTAGAGGCATAATCGCATTGAAGGCATATGTCGCAAGTTAGGCAATCTTCACAACATCCCATGTAATATAGATAATAAAAGGGGAGAAAACATAGTTGGCTTACACTCGCCACGTCAATCAAGTACATAAATATCATTACATCATCCAAACACTCATGGCCCGACTACGGCGCCAAAATAAAAGAGAACCCAACATGCGACATGGTCCCGATCACCCCCAACTGGGCACCACTACTGATCATCAGGAAAGGAAACATAGTAACGTTGAGAGTCCTCGTCGAACTCCCACTTGAGCTCGAGCGCGTCACCTGGAGTGGAATCATCAGGCCCTGCATCTGGTGTAATAGTAATCTGTGAGCCACAGGGACTCGGCAATCTCCCACCCTCACGATCAAGACTATTTAAGCTAATAGGTAAGGCAAGGTAAATATAAGTGGAGCTGCAGCAAGCGACTAGCAAATATGGTGGCTATCCTGTTCGCAAAAGAGAGCGAGAAGAGGAGGCAAAGCGCGAGCGAGAAACTAGAGAGCAACCTGCGCAAAAATTACTCCAACACCGTGTCCACTTCCCGGACTCCGCCGAGAAGAGGCCATCACGGTAACACACTCAGTTGATTCGTTTTAATTAAGTTAAGGTTCAAGTTATCTACAACCGAACATTAACAAATTCCCATCTGCCCATAACCGCGGGCACGGCTTTCGAAAGTTCAAATCCCTGTAGGGAGTCCCAACTTAGCCCATGACAAGCTCTCACGGTCAACGAAGGAATAGACCTCCCCCCGAGACGTTCCGATCAGACTCGGTACCTCGGTTCTTCAAGACACTTCGACAGGTTAAAACAAGTCCAGCAACACCGCCTGAATGTGCCGACAAATCCCGATAGGAGCTGCACATATCTCTTTCTCAGGGCACACTCAGATTGTCTTAGGTACGGGTAGGCCAGCCCAGAGTTGCCCCTGGTGGCCACTGGCAGCTGACAGGTGGACCAACACTCAGAGGAGCACTGGCCCGGGGGGGGGGGGGTTAAAATAAGATGACCCTCGGGCTCCGGAAACCCAAGGGAAAAGAGGCTAGGTGACAAATGGTAAAACCAAGGTTGGGCATTGTTGGAAAAGCTTTAATCAAGGCGAACTATCAAGGGGTTCCCATTATAACCCAACCACGTAAGGAACGCAAAAATCCGGGAACATAACACCGATATGACGGAAACTAGGACGGCAAGAGTGGAACAAAACACTAGGCGAGAGGCCGAGCCTTCCACCCTTTACCAAGTATATAGATGCATTAAGATAACAAGATAATATAATGATATCCCAACAAGTAAATACTGCTCCAACCAGGAACGATCTCCAATCTTCACCTGCAACTAGCAACGCTATAAGAGGGGCTGAGCAAAGCGGTAACATAGCCAATCAACGGTTTGCTAGGACATGGTGGGTTAGAGGTTTGGCATGGCAATTTGGGAGGCTTGAAAGCAAGTGGTAGGCATCGTAGCATTGGCATAGCAAAAGAGCGAGCAAGCTAGCATAGCAAAGATAGTAGTGATTTCGAGGGTATGATCATCTTGCCTCCAAAGTTGTCAGAGTTGACTGGATCCTCGAAAGCAAACTCAACGGGCTCCTCGTTAGCGAATTCGTCTCCCGGCTCTACCCAAAACAAGACAAACAAGCAAACGGAACACAATCAACCATGTGCAAGCTCAAACAACATGATACAATGATGATATGCTATGCGGGATGCGATGCGGGATGCATATGCGAGATGTGACAAGGAATGCATGAACCTGGACTCAACTTGGAAATCCAAGTGTGTCACTGGAAAGGTGAGATGAAATCTCTTGAAAACGATATAAAGAACGCCGGAATCGGAGTTACGGTTAGGAAATGGCAAGCGATTCAAATGACACCGATCTGCGATTTACAGCAAGTAGCCATCTAAATGCAATGAGATGAACATGCTACAGCACTCAAACATGACAACAAAATACATGGCAGGGATGCATTCAAGATTCTTAACAAAAGTCTAGCACTGAGATACGGCCAATTCATCCATTAACATGTTCAAACAAGCATGGCAAAAATGCATATGGCAAACAGATCTCAGACTTAGTGAAATTAACACTTGTCTGGAATTTCAGATCGGGTAGCACACTTCGGAGCAACAAAATTACATGCTACAGGACCTGAACATGGCAAAGTAAAACATGGCATGGAGCTACTCAAAGAGATTAACAAAAATCCCTTAGTGACCTTGAGCCAAAAGGGATCAGAAAATACAATTGCAAGCATGTGAACATGGCAAAAACATAATCAGTTCTCAGACTTAGTGAAAACTGGAGCATGCTGAAAACAGATATCAAGTAGGCATGTTTACGAGCTCGATGCACTCACTACGGTGCAAGTCATGAAAAGCTAAGCATACATCCATCAAGAATACACAAAATACAAGCTATACATGGCAAGAACAATAGCATAGCATGCACGGATCAACTACAACAACATTGGCAAAATCGCTAACAAGTAGACAATCTGCCCAGATTCACAAAGTAGCAAAAGTAGAGCTCGATTGACTCAAGCTAGGGTGCTCCATAATTGCAAACAAAGACATGGATGGATAGAGCACTACAAGATTAACAAAACATCCTTACTGATCATCCTCAAAAGAGGCACGGATCACTAGGAAACAACATGAACATATGGCCATATGAGATAAACAGCTCAAGGACTTAGTGGAAATGCTAAGTCCCTGAAATCAGCACTAACAAGTGCACCACTTTGCAAGCTCGTGCTAGTCACCACACACATCAGAAAAATACATGGGTTGCACCTCTGGAAAGATGGAAAAACCCTTAACAAAACATATGTAGAACTCATGGGCATATCATGCACACATTAATCATGGCAAAAATGACAAAAAGCTAAATAGAGTAGCAGATTTGACAATTAACTCAAGTAGCCCTCTTCTAACAGCATTTCGGGCATCAAGATGAACTCAAATGAAAATGATGCAATGGAATGAAATGATGTACTCTCTGAGATGAACATTTTGATATGCTATATGCCAAAAATGGAGTTACGGATGCGGAGATATAGCATGATGAACAGGAGCACATGGATTAGGGTTTCAGGCAAAAGTCAACCCGAACGAGATCTAGATCCGGATGGCGCGAATAACGAGGTTCGCCGGGGCACTGTTCATCGGCGGGGAGGGAGCTTGCCGGAGCCGGCGTGACGGCGGAGAGGCGGCGGGGCGAGGCTGGTCGCCAGAGCCGGCGTGACGGCGGGGAGGCGGCGGCGAGCTCGCGCGCGGCGAGGCGCGAAGGC
>NC_041388.1:466841913-466855204 GCF_002162155.2 Triticum dicoccoides | reverse complement strand
TTCGGGGGATCTTTAAATAGGCATAGGAGGAGCTAGGAGATTCCAAATGAGGTGCAGTTTGCGGCCACGCGATCATGATCGAACGCTCTAGGTGATAGAAGGGTTTTTGGTGGGTTTTGGGACAAATTGGAGGGGTGTTGGGCTGCAACACACACGAGGCCTTTTCGGTCCCTCGGTTAACCGTTGGAGTATTAAACGAAGTCCAAATGGTACGAAACTTGACAGGCGGTCTACCGGTAGTAAACCAAGGCCGCTTGGCAAGTCTCGGTCCAATCCGGAAATGTTTAATCCCCACACACGAAAGAAAGGTAGAAATGACCATCGAAGGAGAACGAAGCGCCGGAATGCAAAACGGGCAACGGGGAAAATGCTCGAATGCATGAGATGAACATGTATGCAAATGCAATGCACATGATGACATGATATGAGATGCATGACAACGATAACAACACACGGAGACAAAGACCTGAACCTGAGAAAATAAAATAACTTAACACCGGAAATGGCAAGAGTTGGAGTACAAATTGGGAAAGTTACATCCGGGGTGTTACAGTCAAGCCGGCTCCGGCCGGTAGACAAAAGAAAACTAGTACTCCACTATATAGGCAGGAGCCTCCGCGCTTGCTTGCTAGTGTTGCTCTCTTCACACTATCTTGTCCTCTCCAGATCTAAACACGACAGCGGTGGCCACACACTCTCTCTCTACTCACCGCGGTCTTGCTCTACTTCCCGAGCTCCTGACGTCGCTGCATTTGTATCTTTTAATATTTCTCAGCCCCCCTCATGTAGATAGGATCGATCGGCTGTTGGAAAACCACCTAATTTTTTTACTGTTAAGAGGTAAAACTCATTCATGCACTCGAATCTAGTAGTACTTGGTTCAAACAAGGAAGAAAGGGGGTAGGGGTGGCGGAAGATTTGTTACCTGAATCTAGGACTTGGTCGAAAGAGGAAATAATGGGGGCAAAAAGTGGCAGAGACTGGCTATCCAACTGGTCTCTAGGTCTAATAGGGAAATAAAGGGAATGTAGTACAAACTCAATATAAACCCGATCTATTGGTTGAAAAAGGAAAGAAAGTGGGGACTGGGGGGCAAGTCAACAGCGTAAGTCCAGCACTAGATTTGCTAGCCTCACACAGTATAAGGTGGCTATATACCGAACAAAAATGGGACCAACCCAGATATCCTCTTCTGATGTTTGTTGCCCTGAGCCGCTCTTATGCAATGCCACTGGTAAAATGTAGCAGTCGCACTGTTAAAAGTAAGGACACGTTAAACCAATGTTGTTTTCAATGTAATGCCTCCAGTAATATGAATCAATGGAACTTTTTCATGTCCTGCTAAATTTCCCATTAAGATAAGTTGCTTCTTTTCATTAGAGATGCAACTATCCTGGTCCGCCTACTCTCAGGAGCTTCACGACCAACCTTGATGTTGCTGAATTTTATTGCAACTAATGAAGAAGAAGCTCTGTGGGTTTCGTTTTTTTGATGAAAATGGAACCGGGGCTGGAGACCTTATCTTAAAAAAAAGAAGAAGAAGATGCTAGCTCATGGGACATTGCTTCATTTTAGGTGAACTGCACCAAAAGGTCCCATGAATTGAATCATCCATGTTGGTGACTGGTGTCATCCCTTCTACGATGGCGTTGACTATAGATATGGTTCCCATCACGAGGTATGTTCCTTCTTGGTCTGACTGTTTGCCAAAGATCCTGCTCTTGTGCTACTGCTTTGGCACTGCCATGATAAAGCAGTAATGTTATTATTTTGCACCTTAATCTAGTGGCACTATTAATTTGAGGCAATGTTTCGGCACTGCTAGTGCCACTGTTTTTATATATCTAAAGAGGGGGTTCCCTCCGGTTTCATTAAAGAAACCCAACCATAGAGAACCATTATCGGACAACATCTCGGTGTAAATGGGCAGTTATGCAACTACTACTAGAACGGACTGAGTACTAGCAGAAGACAAGTTCGCCACATAAGCTAGGCAGGTAGGGGGACGCAGCACCAGCTCGACCAAGTTTGTATTACAACCCAAATGCTACCACAGAGACATCAGGGGGAAGATAGGGACTGAAAGAGCCAACTTCAGCATCCCAGTCTAAGCACCCCTAGCCTTCATCCTTGCAACGCACGGTACACCTCATTTTCCACCTGCTCGACCCTAGTGTCACTGATAAAATGAAGTAATAATACAGTTAAAATAGAGCAAGTGTCCTCTCTATCATTTCATTTCCAATGTAGATAAAGAAAGTGCTTCTCTTTGTTAATGTATGTTTCATCAACTAGTCCCATTGTTAATGTTTAAGCGTTTCTGCAAACTGGGGTGCTCAATTTTAGTTGATCTGCACAAAAATAGATAGTTGAATGTCTCAAGGCCCCTCCTTGTACTACCGTTGTACACTGATGTTCATCACTGGCAGAAGGTGTATCGAGGAGACTTGGGTCGATTTCCAGTATGACGTAATATTTTCTTCTGTTTATTAGTGTATGTTTCATCAACTAGTGCCACTATAATGTAATCACGCCTTTTCATTATCTGTGCAAACAGGGTTATTCAGCTGCATTTTGGTGGAACTACACAGATGTACGAATGGAACCGGCATATATGCAGAGTGCGAGGTGCCAAGTAAAAATTACCAAGACCAACCCTGCTCCATCTAAGCATTGGCATCCACCATCATCAGTGGGATGTGTGGCGCTCACTGTGGACGGATCTTTCTCGGCAGCAAATCCTCTAACCAAATACTAGTAGCTTAGACTTAAAAAAATACTAGTAGCTTATATTGGCAGTTTTCTAGGGGTGTACTCTTTTCCAAAAGAAGCACCAATCTATTTTTCTTTATTTGTACACAGTGTCACAACTTTGACCCAAAGGTCAAGAGCTATTTTAGGATGATTGGCATAGTACTCAGAGACTGATTGTAAGCATGATTTTTATTAGTTGTCACGCTAATTGTAAGCATGAGCAGATGGAAGATTAGGTTAGTGCAAAGCTTACCTTAAACCCTACCGATGTCGTTGAAACGAGGCGAGCATCGAGGGAACCGTGGAGAACTGCGAGGAAGCGACGTCGCGCCATCCGGCCTCCTCTTGTGGTGGGAGAACGAATACTCATGTGGCTCCGTCTGGCTTTGCACCCTCACGAATGCACACCGCACTCGATGGATTAATTATCCTCTGGGTGCTCGACCTTTGACCTGTACGCACACCACCTCCGCCTGACTTTCGCCTCGGGCGAATTTATCTGCTCCATCGCCTAGAGGAGATACTCGATGAACTCGAAGGACTGCGGCGTGACTGCCGCCGAGGAGTACATTGCCGCCCTCATCGCCGTCGTCTCGCTCTTTCGCATACATTGCCACATGGCCCTCACCGTCCTCCAAATCTCCCACTCAATGTCAAACCAAGTAAGGATCTCCTTCAACCTGGCTAACTTTGCCTGGTCACCGCCGGCGATCTGCCTGATTCGCTGCTGCATCCCCTCCATAGATATTCTTCTGAGTGGTCCGATGCTCGCTTTGGAAGATGGGAGGAGAGACAGTGGTCTTGCAATAGAGAAAAGGGAGAGGCGAGACAATGGTTTTGGAATGGAGATGATGGAGAGGAGAGGGGGTGGTTTTGAAATGGAGAAGAGGGAGAGGCGAGATGGTGGTTTTGGAATGGAGATGATGGAGAGGAGAGGTTCCCCTGCCTTTCGGTCGCTGACAGGTGATTCTCAGAGAAGAAACTGCAAGTTTCAGTTTCAGTTTTAGATAAGAAACTCCAAGTTCAGTTTCAGATAAGAAACTGCAACTTCCAGAGGCAGAGCATTTATATTAACACGGCCTTTTCAAACAGTGTTAACATCATGCTGGAAGTTTTATTCATGGTCGAAACTGGAACTAGCAGCCAGTTAACATCATGCTGATCAACATTCATGCATAGCACATCTTCATATGATGCACAGTCAAAAGGATATGCTATTTTCAAGATGCCCACCCAATGTCGAGTGTGCGAAAAACAGAGAAAACGAGGGACGAAGTTTTGGCAATTGTTGGACGTGGTGTGCGTAGATGACAATTGGGACCCACATGTCAATAAAGGCAGAGGCAAAAAATTTGGAGATATTTTCTCTGCACAGGTGGAATCGAACCTGGGCGGAACAGCTGTCGGGTAGTGTCACTCGGCCACTAGGCTAGTTCAGTTGTTTCGTTACTAATAAGACACTTCCTCAGGTGGCCGGATCTTCTCCTGCGCCCTTGTGCGCTCGCCGCGACGCCGCTGTCTGCCGTTGTGAACATGCTAAACAAACTAGAGGAATCTAGAGAGGGCTGTACATGGAGAGGCAGACAGTCGGGACCCACCAGGTCTATGGCCATACGCAAGCAAGTGCCTCATCGAAAAAATACTTCCTCCTAATGCTATACTAACGTTGGGGCCCACGGGTTTGTCAACATAGTTACATTTTTTAGGTGCTTCAACGTAGTTACTATAGGAGATAAATTCACAATGAAGCCGGGAGCTAGCAGGTATCATTTATTATCACTAAGGCAGCAAGTATCAGCTGGGTTTTGGGCTGCCCCGTCTAGGCTTTCTTTTTTAACATGCGTAGCCCACGACCTCGGATGGGAGGTCCATAGGCCTGTTTGTATTTTCTTGAGGGCTGTCATGTATCGACCAGCCTAGGGACCTCCCATCTGAGGTTTTATTTTTCCTGAAACATCGGCAGCCCAATTTATATTTTTTTGAAGAAAACGCAGAGGCTTGTTCTATTTTTCTATATAAGAATAGGAACGCCTGGTCTGACTTATGTTTCCCTTCTAACTATATTATATATATTTAAATTATTTTATATGTTATTATATATTATTGTTATTGTCATCATATATTTAACACATACTTACATATGTAAGAAAACAATATCTCACATCTTATTAACTTATAAAAATAATTTCTTAACAATAAAATCCTGGATTTTTTGGCAACAAAAATCCTAGTTATTGTGTACAAAAGCTTGGTAAGATTTAAGGACCAATGTAATAATAAATCACTTATTATTTAAATATATATATATATATATAACAAAATGCTCAGCCCCTGTTTATTTTTTGATAACATTGCTGCGCCCACCCCAACATTATAATTATAATAAGCCCAACAAAATCGTGTATTTCGAGAAAGTGCAAATGACATGTAATTTATTAGGAAAAACATAAATGGGCCACATGGACGCTACATTATTTGTTCACCCATCCCAGCTAATGGGCTGTAATTCAAAAAAAGATCAAATGGACTGTAAATTCTACCCCGCAAGAAAAGACTATAAATTCTGAAAAAATGGGTTGAATACATGCCACATTTTTGGAGGCTAAAATGTGGGCCAATAGGTCGAAGCCAATACAAGTCGCTGTCAACTTAGTCAACAAATGATTCTGATATCGTTAGCCGTTGGATTTACATCCAACGACCGGCATCCATCTTCAATCTCTCGTCTTCTTCCTCCAGCGCCGCCGGGACCACCTGCTCCCGCCTCCACCCCTCCACCCCTCCTATTCTTCTCCACCGACTGCCGAACCACACCGCACCAGAACAAGTTAACCCTCGTACACCTCTCCGTCTGTGACTCTAGTCCCGCGTCTTCCCATCTCTGGCTCGTTGCTGTCCGGGGCCTCGCCGTCGTCCATCACCTTGGATGCGCTCGGCGCGGAGTGGTCAACATGGTCAAGGAACAACACCATCGGAAGTAGACTGTGCGTGGAGAGGCTGACTGCTGGGTCCATGGCTGCACGCAAGGAAATGCCTCCTTATTACACGCAAAATAATGATTCCTCCACCTGACAGCTGGGACCCACCGGAAGGGCCTCTATATTTCACGAAAAACGTTCCCACCGCTGACAGGTCGGACCCACCAGCTATATCTTCGCACGCAAGGAAGTGCCTCCTTATTACGCACAAAAAGATGAATACCCCCTGCTAGTTGGGACCCACAATAGTGGGAGGCTGACTTGTGGGCCAACTAAGTTGACGGGGCGGAGGGCTTTTTTAACTTAGTCAATATGAGCGATTCTAGCTCTAGTGACCGTATGATGTCCATCCAACGACCGTAGTGCTTCTTCAACCTCTGGTCTTCTTGCTCCAGCCGCCCATAGCAGCGCTGGTCGTGCCTCCTGCTCCTGCCTCCCGTGGCCGGCTGCGATGCCGCAGAGGCCTCACCGCCCCTACTACTCCCACCGCTGGCCAGGCCATCCCTCTACTCACCCACACCCCCTGTTATTCTGCGGCGACGGCAGCCTCACACCGCAGCGAACCAGGGAACCCTGATACTCCTCTACGCGTGGGCATCCACGACCGCGTCTTCCCCGGCTCTGCGTCATCCCCTTCCTAGGCCTCGTCGTCGTCCACCGCCCTGGTGCTCTCAGCGCGGCGTGGTCAACGTGGTCAAGGAACAACTTCCATCGAAAGAATACTGTACGTGGAGAGGCTGACAACTGGGTCCACGGCAGCCGCAAGGAAGTGCCTCCTTATTACGCGGAAAATAATTATTCCTCCACCTGACAGTAGGGACCCACCGGACGGGCCACCGTATTTGGCAAAAAAAATGTTTCCCCCCTGACTACTAGGACCCACCGGATGGGCCACCGTATTTCATGAAAAAAACGTTCCCCCGCTGTCAGCTCGGACCCACCGGAAGTGCCTCCTTATTACGCACAAAAAAATGAATACTCCCCCTGCTAGTTGGGACCCACGTTAGTGGGTGGCTGACTTGTGGGCCTACTAAGTTGACGGGGACGGAGTGCTTTGTCAACTTAGTCAATATGAACGATTCTAGCTCCAGTGACCATACGATGTCCATCCAACGACTGTAGTGCTTCTTCAACCTCTAGTCTTCTTGCTCCAGCCACCCAAAGCAGCGCCGGTCGTGCCGCATGCTCCTGCCTCCCATGGCCAGCTGTGCTGCCGCGGAGGCCTCACTGCCCCCTACTATTCCCACCGCTGGCCAGGCCCTGCGACGACGGTAGCCTCACACCGCAGCCGAACCAGTGAACCCTCGTACTCCTCTCCTCTCGGGCTTCCACTGTCACACCTTCCCCGGCTCCGTGTTGTCCCCTTCCTAGGCCTCGCCGTCGTCCACCGCCCTGGTGCTCTCAGCGTGGCATGGTCAACGTGGTCAAGGAACGGCTTCCATCGGACCTGGACTATACGTGGAGAGGCTGACAACTGGGTCCACGGCCGCAGCAAGGAAGTGCCTCCTTATTACGCTCAAAATAATTATTCCTCCACCTGACAGTGGGGACCCACCGGACGGGTCGCCGTATTTCGCGAAAAAACATTCCCCCTGACTGCTGGGACCCACCAGCTACATCTTCGCACGCAAGGAAGTGCGTCCAAAAAAAACGATTCAGCCCCCTAACTGCTGGGACCCACCAGCTACTTCTTCGCACGCAAGGAAGTGCCTGGCAGTCGGGACCCACCTTGTCGAAGCGTACGTAGCATTGTCATTCTGGTCGCGAACATGTACATACATACTGGTCGATGTAGAGGCGGGCACGTGTCGTAGCAGAGGCGCGCACGTAGCATGTACACGTACATACAACGGCCAGGGTGCAAAAAGTAAATACGGCCACGTACGTACATATGGGAGGGGTCTCGAACGCCTACTCGCGCGTACGTATGGCTAGGGCTTGTGTACATGGCTGGGTCGGAACGGACAAACAACGTCGTCATCGTGTTCATCGGGAGGGCTTGGACAGAACAGCCGATGGAAACGAGGCCTGGCATACCGCAGAACAGAGGAAACGGCCTTGTGTTCGACCGGCCACGGTCGAAACGGGATCCTGTTCATCGGGAGGGGTCTAGTGTACCGCAAAACGGAGGAAACAGACCTCCTACGGTCGAAGCAAGGGTCCAGTTGATCGGGAGGGGTGTGGCGTACCGCAAAACGGAGGAAACGTACTTATGTTGGAGCGCTACGGTCGAAACGGGGGTCCTGTTCATTGGGAGGGGTGTGGCGTACCGCAAAACGTGACTCCACGGGATACTGTTCATCTCCACCATCGACCCCCTCCGGCCTCGACGGGTTACTGTTCATCCACCGTCGACATCCTCCAGCCTCCACCTGCGACTGTTCATCCACGGGTTCCTGTTCATCCAGCCTCCACCGCGCGCTACTCCACCGGCTACTGTCCAACCAGCCCTCTCCACGGTTTCCTATTCAATCACCCCTGCACGGGCTACTGTTCATCCAGCCCTCCACCGTCTATTGTTCATCCTATCCTCCACGGGGTGGTCCTGTTCATCCAGCCCTCCACGGGGTCCTGTTCATCCAGCCCCAACCAGCTCGATTGATCGTGGTCCTGTTCATCCAGAGGCACACCACGAGGTCCTGTTCATCCACCCCCACCGGGAACTGTTCATCCAAACCCCCCAGCAACACTCACTATTCATCCAGAGGCAGCATTGATCGGCTTCAGTTAGTAGTAGTAGCGAAGGAATCGCTCGATCGGGTTCAGTTAACAGCCATCGATCGATCGCTCGGGTTCAGTAACGCGTAGCCTGCAGTGCAATCGCTCGGTTCAGTTAGAGCCCAACGCCTCGCTCGAGTTCCGTTAGAGCCCAACGCCTCGCACCCACGCGCGTGCGTGTACGAGAGAAACGCGCATCGCTCGGCCCCGACCACCCACCGTAACTGGGAACACCCTGATATTTTCCTTGCCCTCGCTTCTACCACGGTTTTTTCCGTCATGGACGGCCCAAAGAATGGCATGCAGCTGTGTCTCCGGCCCGCCCAGGACGAAAAGCCCATTTTCTGTCATGTTTTTTTGTCATAGAAATAGGACCCAACCACATCTATGATGATACCATGTTTTGTCACAATTTTTGTCATAGAAGTGTCATAAGTATGACAAATTTTTTTTTCATTCGGCCCAAAATGTCACGGATGTGTCATTTTTTGGTAGTGAAGAGAAGGAAGGAGGGGGTGCCGCCCCTCCCCCTAGGCCCATGGGAGGGGCGCGGCCAGCCCTTAGCAGCCCTGAGGGAGTCTTGGATTAGGGGGTCTCCGGACAGCCGGACTGTATCCTTTGGCCCGACTGTTGGACTATGAAGATACAAGATTGAAGACTTCGTCTTGTGTCCGGATGGGACTCTACTTGGCGTGGAAGGCAAGCTAGGCAATACAGATATGTATATCTCCTCCTTTGTAACCGACCTTGTGTAACCCTAGCCCCCTCCGGTGTCTATATAAACTGGAGGGTTTTAGTCCGTAGGACAACAGACAATCATACCATAGGCTAGCTTCTAGGGTTTAGCCTCTCTGATCTCATGGTAGATCAACTCTTGTAGTACTCATATCATCAAGAATAAATCAAGCAGGACGTAGGGTTTTACCTCCATCAAGAGGGCCCGAACCTGGGTAAAACATTGTGTTCCCTACCTCCTGTTACCATCCGCCTAAGACGCATAGTTCGGGACCCCCTACCCGAGATCCGCCGGTTTTGACACCGACATTGGTGCTTTCATTGAGAGTTCCTCTGTGTCGTCGCCGTTAGGCTTGATGGCTCCTACTATCATCGATAGCGATGCAGTCCAGGGTGAGACTTTTCTCCCGGACAGATCTTTGTGTTCGGCCGCTTCGCACTGCGGGCCAACTCGCTTGGCCATCTGGAGTAGATCGAAAGTTACGCCCCTGGCCACCAGATCAGGTTTGGAAGCTTAAATTACAAGGCCAATATCCGCGGAGACTTGATCTTCGACGGATTCGAGCCCCAGCCTTGTGCGCCACGCAGTCACGATGACTACGATTTAGCTCTACCATCGAACCGTACTCAGGAGATCGCACCGGCGGCCGCTCTGAGCCTCAATTCGGAGCCAGTTGCGCCATCCATGGACGGGTGGATAGACCCTGTCACGGAGGCCGTATCCTCAGCGGCGATCGAGCCGAATATCGACCTTACCCTTCACGAGAGCCGTGCTGCCAAACTGCCGGATCCTTCTCCGGCCACGGACTCCGAACCGCCTGTGCCCGTTCCTATCGAATCCGATTGGGCGCCGATCATGGAGTTTACCTCCGTGGATAATTTTCAGCACTCGCCCTTTGGCGACATACTGAACTCATTAGGGTCTCTCTCCTTGTCACAAGGATCCTGACCGAACTATGTCCGGCAGGATTGGGATGCGGATGACAAAGAAATTCGCCGCCCACCCACCACCCACTTAGTAGCCACTGTCGACGACTTAACCGACATGCTCGACTTCGACTCCGAAGACATTGACGGTATGGACGACGATGCGGGAGACGAAGAGGAACCACTGCCCACAGGGCACTGGACAACCACCTCATCATACAATATATACATGAGAAGGCAATGGCGACGAGACAATAGAGGATGACCCCTCCAAGAAGCAACCCAAGCACCAGCGTCAGCGGCACTGCTCTAAGTCCCGCCAAGGCAAAAGTGGTGATACCGGCACAGGAGATAATAGCACTCTGGACAGTGCCGGAGACGGCAACAATCCCCTCCAGCAAGATTTAGGGCAGGAGGATGGAGAAGCCAGCCCTCCAGCGAGAGCGACAGATGGAGAGGCGGAGGATGATAATTACATGCCTCCCTCCGAAGACGAGGCAAGCCTCGACGATGACGAATTCGTCGTGCCTGAGGATCCCGTTGAACAAGAGCGCTTCAAGCGCCGGTTCATAGCCACGACAAATAGCCTTAAGAAAAAGCAGCAGCTTCAAGCTGATCAAGATTTGCTAGCTGACAGATGGACTGAAGTCCTGGTGGCCGAGGAATATAAACTCGAATGCCCCTCCAAGAGTTACCCAAAGTGCAGGTTGCTACCCCGACTGAAGGTGGAAGCACCAAAACCTACATCCCCGACGTATGACGCGGCGGATCGGCCACCTCTTGGCCATGACAGAGAGACATTCCAGCCAAAAGCTCAGCCCGCACCCCGACGCCATTCAAATAAAAAGGCATGGGGAAATACGCCATACCCGCGAGGCATATTGGAGGACAAAGCAAAACATGCAAGATCGATCTACGGATCACGAGGGCGCGCCACTATGAGAGACGATAATCATCACGCCGGATACAGTAAAAGTAAGTCCGGCCGGGCCAAACACAGCGGGCAAGACTCATTCGAGCTGTGTCCCGACATAGCCCAGTACAGAGGCACCGCACACCCCCTATGCTTCACAGACGAAGTAATGGACCATCAAATCCCAGAGGGTTTCAAACCCGTAAATATAGAATCATACGACGGCACAACAGATCCTACGGTATGGATCGAGGATTTCCTCCTGCATATCCACATGGCCCGCGGTGACGATCTACACGCCATTAAATACCTCCCACTCAAGCTCAAAGGACCAGCTCGACATTGGCTCAATAGCTTGCTAGCAGAGTCCATTGGTTGTTGGGAGGATCTGGAAGCCGCATTCCTTGACAACTTCTAGGGCACCTACATGCGACCCCCAGATGCCGATGACTTGAGCCACATAATTCAGCAGCCAGAGGAATCGGCCAGGCAATTCTGGACACGGTTCCTAACAAAGGAAAATCAAATCATCGACTGTCCGGATGCAGAGGCCCTAGCAGCTTTTAAGCACAACATCCGCGACGAGTGGCTTGCCCGGCACCTTGGCCACGAAAAGCCGAAATCTATGGCAGCCCTCACGACACTCATGACCCGCTTTTGTGCGGGAGAAGACAGGTGGCTGGCTCGCAGCAATAACATATCAAAGAACCATGGTACTTCGGATACCAAGGATGGCAATGGCAGGTCACGTCGCAACAAACATAAGCGCCGCATTAACAGTGACAATACCGAGGATACGGCAGTCAATGCCGGATTCAAAGGCTCTAAACCCTGTCAGCGGAAAAAGCCATTCAAAAGAAGCACTCCGGGCCCGTCCAATTTGGACCGTATACTCGATCGCTCGTGCCAAATACACGGCACCCCCGACAAGCCAGCCAACCACACTAACAGGGATTGTTGGGTGTTCAAGTAGGCCGGCAAGATAAATGCTGAAAACAAAGATAAGGGGTCACATAGCGATGACGAGGAGGAGCCCTGGCAGCCGAACACCGGAGGACAGAAGAGGTTCCCCCCACAAGTGCGGACGGTGAACATGATATACGCAACCCACATCCCCAAGAGGGAGAGGAAGCGTGCGCTTAGGGACGTATATGCGTTGGAGCCAGTCGCCCCAAAGTTCAACCCATGGTCCTCCTGTCCGATCACCTTCGATCGTAGAGACCACCCCACTAGTATCCGTCATGGCGGATTCACCGCACTGGTCCTAGACCCAATCATTGACGGATTTCACCTCACTCGAGTCCTAATGAATGGCGACAGCAGCCTGAACTTGCTTTATCAGGACACAGTGCGCAAAATGGGTATAGACCCCTCAAGGATCAAACCCACAAAAACGACCTTTAAAGGTGTCATACCAGGTGTAGAGGCCCATTGCACAGGCTCAGTAACACTTGAAGTGGTCTTCAGATCTTCGGATGACTTCCGAAGCGAAGAGTTAATCTTCGACATAGTCCCGTTCCACAGTGGCTACCATGCACTGCTCGAGCGAACCGGATTTGTGAGATTTAATGCGGTACCGCATTATGGATATCTCAAGCTCAAGATGCCAGGACCTCGGGGGGTCATAAAAGTCAATGGAAACACAGAGTGATCTCTCCGCACAGAGGAGCACACTGTGGCCCTCGTAGCAGAAGCGCAAAGCAGCCTCTTAAGGCAATCCACTAGTTCCGCGATTAAGGACCCGGACACCTTCAAGCGCGCCCGGAGTAATCGGCAACAGGACCACCTGACACGTTCCGAGCTCGCATAGCAATGTGGCCCCCACCCCGGTCCCAGCCAAACGGCGAAATCCGTGCCACACATACATAATTACACATTAAAAATACCATGGGCACAGGCGGGGAGGGGGCACGGCTGCGGCACGCTCCAAGTCGCAGCTTAAACCGCACTAGGGGCTTCCCGCTTTATTATTTTTCTCTTTTAGGACTTTAATCTCTGGAAACCCTGTTCGGCAGCATGATTGCCGAACACATGATGCAACAACCAAGGAGGCAGAAAGCTACGTCACACCACAGAACTCCCAGGTGGATTACGATAACGAGTGAAATATTTGCTTTAATACTACTCCTCAGCTTGCCCTTGGAAGGGACATGTCAAACAGTCCTACTTTTTGCTTATCGTACTACTTGTATCATTCTGCTTTAACGCACCTTTTTGAATAAACAATGCATAGCATTAAGACTATTATTGCATTCTTCCTTTATAT
>NC_041388.1:466818766-466841782 GCF_002162155.2 Triticum dicoccoides | reverse complement strand
ATTCATGACATCTAGCACCCGTACACTCTGGTACGGCCAATACGCTAGGGGCTTAAGCATACCCCATAATACGGCGTGAGGAGTCCGAACACTTTCGACAGTGCGACACCCCGAACTTATAACATTATATGCATCAGCTCCGAATCATGTCTTGGGTCAATATTTGGGTTTGCCCGGCTCCCATGTTTTGGTACCTTATGTTCCGCTATATCAGCTAAGGTAGCACTGGGAGAACTATTGCGATTGTGCCCCGGTTCTGCTGGGCTAAGCACCTCAGTAGAGAAAGCTAAAACTGACTGTCATGATAAGGCGAGAGACTGGTCGCTGTTCGAGAGGTTTCAAGTCCCTAAAGACTTATGCCGCTTAGAGCGAGGAGTCGGCCATGTCCGGCTTAAGGCGTGTATCGCGCCCCGAATTCGGCCTTCCGAATACTAGGGGCTTCGCCGAAATTTAAAATTATAGAATTATATGGCTAAGTGAGAGTGATAACGCATTATAGTCCGATTGCCTTGTTCGTTGTGCTGAGCACCTCCCTCGAAGGACCCAACAATGGGAACAAGAGTGCTCAGGTTTATCCTGAACACCCCAGCACTCGTGGCATGGGGGCAGAAGCCGAAGACTAGCCATCTCTCGGATTAGATAAACAGCCGAGCAGAAGGTAATATTTTAAATTCAGACAAGCATTGCATAGTGCATATGAACAAGTTTTCATAATACAGGATTACACGAGCAAGTTTATTCAAATATTACATCTTTCGCACACTCGTCCGCTACAAGACGGGCACTCTTCAGGACACCCTCATAGTACATCTCGGGGTGGCGATGCTCCTTGCCCTGCGGCGGTCCCTCCTTCACCAGCTTCACGGCGTCCATCTTGGCCCATTGCACCTTGACACGGGCGAAACCCTGACGTGCACCTTCGATGCAGACGGACCGCTTAATGACTTCCAGCCGTGGGCAGGCATCCACAAGCCGCCTCACCAGGCCGAAGTAGCTATTGGGAAGGGCGTCGCCAGGCCACATCCGGACTATAAAGCCCTTCATGGCCTGCTCGGCCGCCTTGTGCAGCTCGACCAGTTTCTTCAGCTGGTCGCTCAGAGGCATAGGGTGTTCGGTCCTAGTATACTGAGACCAGAACAGCTTCTTCGTTGAGCTTCCCTCCTCGACCTGGTAAAACTATGCGACATCCGACATGCTGCGGGGAAAATCTGCGAATGCTCCTGGAGAGCTCCGGATTCGGGTAAGTAACAAGTAATTTACTTTCACATGCTTGCTTTCCAGATAGAATGCCTTACCCGCCGCTATCTTCTTCATCGCATCAATTTCCTGGAGGGCCTTTTGGGCTTCGGCCTTGGCATTCTTTGCGCTCTCGAGGGCCGTGGCAAGCTCGGACTCTCGCGTCTTCAAGTCAAGCTCCAACGCCTCGTGCTTCGTCACGAGAGCGTGGAGCTCTTACTGCACCTCGCCCACCCGTGCCTCCTGCCTTTCCAGCTCGGTGCGCTCCTTGGCCGCTTTGTTTTCGGCCTCGGATAGCGCTTGCTTCAGGGTCGCCACCTCGGTCGTGGCCCCTGGCAAATTTACGATGATCCTGTCATTTTGCAATCGCATTCTTTTTATATATATCCATAGACTAGGTACTACTTACCTTTTTCTCCTCGAGCTACCTCTTGGCAAGGCCGAGCTCTTCCTTGGACCCTTCGAGGTCCTGCTTCAGTGCGGCGACCTCCGCAGTCAGTGCGGCAGAGGCCAGCAACAAAGCCTACATACGCATATAGACATACTTATATTAGACTCCTGTGATATTGTTTGATCCTCTGTTCGGCTTTTCTTTGTGAACACCGAACAGAGCATCAGGGGCTACTGTCTATGCGGTAATATTTTTCCTATACTTCAAATACTTACCTCAAAGCCTGTTAGAAGGCTGGCACAGGCTTCAGTCAGTCCGCTCTTGGCGGACTGAACCTTCTGGATCACCGCACTCATAATAGTGCGGTGCTCTTCGTTGATGGAAGCACTGCGAAGCGCTCCCAGCAGATTGTCCGGTGCCCCTGGATGGGCAGAGGTCACCGGCACAGGCGTCTTGCGCCTTTTGGAAGGAGGCTGCCTGCCCGAGTCCGGAACCACTGGGGGTTCCGGCGCGGTGTTCGGCTGAGGGCCAAACTCGGAGCCCTCGGGAGCCTTACTCCCTCTTCTCCTGGAGTCCGGAAGGTCGCCTTGAGGCGCCTCGGGGATTGTCTCCCCTCGACCTGGTGCCTCTTGAGACAATACCTCGGCATTGTCCATAGGGCACGGGGAGGTGGCGGTCGGAAGTGGATCGCTATCCATATCCGACGAGTCCAAGGAGCCGCCCGACGAAGATACGTCGATACAGGCTTGGAGCGGTTTGCATAATCATATTCGGCGTTAGGGAAAGCAGTGCGACGAAGGTATGCTATGATTTACTCTGGTATCCAAATACTTACGACTTCGCCAGGGGCTTGGCCCTGAGTAGCCACTCGTCTTCGCCTTCGGCGGTGGTGGTGGAGTAGTCCGGAAGGAGGGTTCTCCCCTTCTTGGACCATTCCCCCCCCCCTCCCGGTCGGGGCGGACTTCCTTTTCTTGGCTCCCCCGACTGAAGGGGGAGCACCTTCATCTTCCTCGTCATCTTCGGGGAAGGAGTGCATCGTGGAGTTATCGGACGATGAGTCCGATAACACCTGGCGTCGGGAACTCTTTCGGGTTCCCTTGGCCTTCTTGGTCTTCACCGGCACCTTGTAAGGAGCCGGAGTCAGCATCTCCGTCAGGAGAGCTTCCGCAGTGTCTTCGGGCAGAGGGGCTGGACAGTTAATCTGCCCCAACGTCTCCACCCAGTCCTGTCAAAGGCATGGAGCTCAGACCCCGCACAGGGTTAAGCTAGGGGAAATAAATATCCTACCGGATGTATAAAACTCACCGAATGCGCTAGGCGCTTCACACTTAGCCCGCGGTCCTCAGTCAGAGAGGGAGGGACCTCGGCGCCCTTGAACAACACCCTCCAGATGTCCTTGTGTGTCGTGTCGAAGAGCTCGCTTAGAGTCTAGTGCTGGGCTGGGTCGAACTCCCACAAGTTGAAATCCCGTTGTTGACACGGGAGGATCCGGCGGATGAGCATGACCTAGACTATGTTGACAAGCTTGAGCTTCTTGCTTGCCATATTCCGGATACATTTCTGGAGTCCGTCCAGCTCCACCGATGAACCCCAGGATAGGCCCTTCTCTTTCCAGGAGGTGAGCCATGTGGGGATTCCGGATTGAAACTCGGGGGCCACCACCCAGTTGGTGTCGCGCGGCTCAGTCATGTAGAACCACGCCGATTGCCACCCCTTTATGGTCTCCACGAAGGAGCCTTCAAGCCATATAACATTGGGCATCTTGCCCACCATGGCTCCGCCGCATTCTGCTTGTTGGCCTCCCACCACCTTCGGCTTGATATTGAAGGTCTTTAACCATAGGCCGAAGTGGGGCCAGATGCGGAGGAAAGCCTCACACATGACGATGAACGCCGAAATGTTGAGGATGAAGTTCGGGGCCAGATCATGGAAGTCCAGCCCGTAGTAGAACATGAGACCATGGTCGAACGGATGGAGGGGAAACCCCAGTCTGCATAGGAAGTGGTGGAGGAAAACTACCCTCTCATGAGGTTCCGGGGTAGGAACGATATGCCCCGCAGCGGGCAGCCGATGCGCGATATTCGCAGCTAAGTATCCGGCTCCGTGTAGCTTTTTGATGTGACCCTCCGTGACGGAGGAAGCCATCCACTTGCCTCCCGCTCCGGACATGTTTGGAGAAGGTTGAGGAGAAGGATGTGGACTTGGGAGTTAGAGCTCGAGTGCGCAAGCATGGATAAGCAAGGACGAAGAAGGCGTGGGTAGAGAAAGGTTAAACCTTATCCCCTTATAACATCGGCCGAAACTATGCGCCCCCACTAGCCTAGTAAAACTCGCTTATCCCCCAAGCGCTGTAATTGATGGCGCGGTTGGGTTACCCACACCCGTATTGATGAGAATCCCGTGATAAGGGGGACACGATCTCTGCTTTGACAAGACGTGTCAAGAAACTGCCTCGCGTTATGTGCGGGGCGAGTTAAAAGAAACGGTTCGAATAATCACCGGGCCACGACATGATGTCATGATTTCCGAAACATGTCAGCAGATTAGATTTGTGGAAATATTATTCTCTCTACGGTGGTATGTGGAACTTATTTTGCAGGGTCGGACACTATCCTTGTATTCATATTCTTCCGTTGTGTATTCGGAGGAGGAACCCGCCTTGCAATGCCAAAGACAACATTGCGCGCCGGACTCATCGTCATTGAAGCCTGGTTCAGGGGCTACTGAGGGAGTCCTGGGTTAGGGGGTCTTCGGACAGCCAGACTATATCCTTTGGCCGGACTGTTGGACTATGAAGATACAAGATTGAAGACTTCGTCTCGTGTCCAGATGGGACTCTACTTGGCGTGGAAGGCAAGCTAGTCAATATGGATATGTATATCTCCTCCTTTGTAACCGACCTTGTGTAACCCTAGCCCCCTCTGGTGTCTATATAAACCGGAGGGTTTTAGTCCGTAGGACAATAGACAATCATACCGTAGGCTAGCTTCTAGGGTTTAGCCTCTCCGATCTCGTGGTAGATCAAATCTTGTAGTACTCATATCATCAAGAATAAATCAAGCAGGACGTAGGGTTTTACCTCCATCAAGAGGGCCCGAACCTGGGTAAAACATCGTGTTCCCTGCCTCCTGTTACCATCCGCCTAAGACGCATAGTTCGGGACCCCCTACCTGAGATCCACCGGTTTTTACACGATCATATGAGTACAACCCCTCTCTCTCTCTCTCCCATAGGCCCAATAATGCCCATTACTTCTCCGGTGGTTCCGACAACCCTTCCGGCACTCCGATATATATCCGGTGACCCTCGGAACTCATCCGGTGTCCGAATATAGTCATCCAATATATCATTCTTTATTTCTCGACCATTTTGAGACTCCTCGTAATGTCCGTGATCACATCCAGGAAGCCGAACAACCTTTGGTACATCAAAACAGATAAACTCATAGTACCGATCGTCATCGAACGTTAAGCGTGCGGACCCTACGGGTTCGAGAACTATGTAGACATGATCGAGACTCATCTCCTGTCAATATACAATAGCAGAACCTGGATGCTCATATTGGTTCCTACATATTCTACGAAGATCTTTATCGGTTAAACTGCAAACAACATATGTTGTTCCCTTTTTCATCAGTATGTTACTTGCCCGAGATTTGATCGTCGGTATCTCAATACCTAGTTCAATCTTGTTACCAGCAATTCTCGTTACTCGTTCCGTAAAGCATCATCCCGTAACTAACTCATTAGTCACATTGCTTGCAAGGCTTATAGTGATGTGCATTACCGAGAGGGCCCAGAGATACCTCTCCAACAATCGGAGTGAAAAATCCTAATCTCAATCTATGCCAACTCAAAAACCACCATCAGAGTCACATGTAGAGCATCTTTATAATCACCCAGTTATGTTGTGATGTTTGATAGCACACAAGGTGTTCCTCCGTTATTCGGGAGTTGCATAATCCCATAATCAGAGGAACATGTATAAGTCATGATGAAAGCAATAGCAATAAAACTAAACGATTATTTATGCTAATCTAACGAATGGGTCTTTTCCATCACATCATTCTCTAATGATGTGATCCCGTTCATCAAATGACAACACATGTCTATGGTCAGGAAACTTAACCATCTTTGATTAACGAGATAGTCAAGTAGAGGCATACTAGGGACACTCTGTTTTGTCTATGTATTCACACATGTACTAAGTTTCCGGTTAATACAATTCTAGCATGAATAATAAACATTTATCATGATATAAGGAAATATAAATAACAACTTTATTATTGCCTCTAGGGCATATTTCCTTCAGTCTCCCACTTGCACTAGAGTCAATAATCTAGTTCACATCGCCATGTGATTTAATGCCAATAGTTCACATCATTATGTGATTAGTTCACATCTCCATGTGACTAATACCCAAAGGGTTTACTAGAGTTAATAATCTAGTTCACATTGTTATGTGATTAACACCCAAAGAGTGATCATGTTTTTCTTGTGAGAGAAGTTTAGTCAAGGGGTCTGCCACATTCAGAGCCGTATGTATTTTGCAAATTTTCTATGTCTACAATGCTGTGCACGGAGCTACTCTAGCTAATCGCTCCCACTTTCAATATGTATCTAGATTGAGACTTAGAGTCATCCAGATCGGTGTCAAAGCTTGCATTGACGTAACTCCTTACGATGAACTCTTTGTAACCTCCATAACCGAGAAACATTTCCTTATTCCACTAAGGATAATTTTGACCGTTGTTCAGTGATCCACTCCTGGATCACTATTGTACCCTCTTGCCAAACTCATGGTGAGGTATACAATAGGTCTGGTACACAGCATAGCATACTTTATAGAACCTATGACTGAGGCATAGGGAATGACTTTTCATTCTCTTTCTATTTTCTGCCGTGGTCGGGTTTTGAGTCTTCACACCTTGCAACACAGGCAAAAACTCCTTATTTGACTGTTCCATTTTGAACTACTTAAAAACTTGTCATGGTATGTACTCATTGAAATATTTTATCATGCGTCTTGTTCTATCTCTATAGATCTTGATGCTCAATATGTAAGCAGCTTCACCAAGGTCTTTCTTTGAAAAACTCCTTTCAAACACTCATGTATGCTTTCCAGAAAATTCTACATTATTTTCGATCAAAAATATGTCATTCACATATACTTATCAGAAATGCTATAGTGCTCCCACTCACTTTCTTGTAAATACAGGCTTCACCACAAGTCTGTATAAAACTATATGCTTTGATCAACTCATCAAAGCGTATATTCCAACTCCGAGGTGCTTGGACCAGTCCATAGATGGATCGCAGGAGCTTGCACACTTTGTTAGCATCTTTAGGATTGACAAAACCTTCTGGTTGCGTCATATACAAATCTTCTTTAATAAATCCATTAAGGAATGTAGTTTTGATATCCATTCACGAGATTTCATAAAATGCGGCAAGTGCTAACATGATTCAGACAGACTTTTAAGCATCGATACGAGTGAGAAAATCTCATCGTAGTCAACACCTTGAACTTGTCAAAAACCTTTTGCGACAATTCGAGCTTTGTAGATAGTAACACTACTATCAGCGTCCGTCTTCCTCTTGATGGGCAAGTCAATCAAAGTCCATACTTTGTTCTCATACATGGATCCCATCTCAAATTTCATGGCCTTAAGCCATTTCGCGGAATTTGGGCTCATCATCGCTTCCTCATAGTTCATAGGTTTGTCATGGTCTAGTAACATGACTTCCAGAATAGGATTACTGTACCACTCTGGTGCGGAACTTACTCTGGTTTACCTATGAGGTTCGGTAGTAACTTGATCTGAAGTTTCATGATCATCATCATTAACTTCCTCACTAATTGGTGTAGGCATCACCGGAACTGATTTCTGTGATGAACTACTTTCCAATTCGGGAGAAGGTACAATTACCTCATCAAGTTCTACTTTCCTCCCACTCACTTCTTTCGAGAGAAACTCCTTCTCTAGAAAGGATCCACTCTTAGCAACAAAGATGTTGCCTTCAGATCTGTGATAGAAGGTGAACCCAACAGTTTCTTTTGGGTATCCTATCAAGACGCACTTCTCCCATTTGGGTTTGAGCTTATCAGGCAGAAACTTTTTCACATAAGCATCGCAACCCCAAACTTTAAGAAACGATAGCTTAGGTTTCTTGCTAAACCACAGTTCATATGGTATCATCTCTACGGATTTTAGACGGTGCCCTATTTAACGTGAATGCAACTGTCTCTAATGCATAACCAAAAAACGATAGTGGTAAATCGGTAAAAGACATCATAGATCGCACCATATCTAATGAAGTACAATTATGACATTTAGACACACCATTATGTTGTGGTGTTCCAGGTGGCGTGAGTTCCTAAACTATTCAACATTGTTTCAACTGAAGGCCAAACTCATAACTCAAATATTTCGTCTCCGCGATCAAATCGTAGAAACTTTATTTTCTTGTTACGATGATTCTCCACTTCACTCTGAAATTCTTTAAACTTTTCAAATGTTTAAGACTTGTGTTTCATGAAGTAGATATACTCATACTGCTCAAATCATCTATGAAGGTCAGAAAATAACGATTCCCTCTGTGAGCCTCAACACTCATCGGACCGCATACATCGGTATGTATTATTTCCAATAAGTTAGTGGCTCGCTCCATTGTTTCGGAGAACGGAGTCTTAGTCATCTTGCCCATGAGGCATGGTTCACAAGCATCAAATGATTCATAATCAAGTGATTCCAAAAGTCCATCCGCATGGAGTTTCTTCATGCACTTTACACCAATATGACCTAAACGGCAGTGCCACAAGTATGTTGCACTATCATTATCAACTTTGCATCTTTTGGCATCAATATTATGAATATGTGTATCACTACGATCGAGATTCAATAAACCATTTATATTAAGTGTATGACCATACAAGGTTTTATGCATGTAAACAGAACAACTATTTTCTTTGACTTTAATGAATAACCGTGATGTCTACTATACAACCTTCTTCTTGTAGACGTTGTTGGGCCTCCAAGTGCAGAGGTTTGTAGGACAGTAGCAAATTTCCCTCAAGTGGATGACCTAAGGTTTATCAATCCGTAGGAGGCGTAGGATAAAGAAGGTCTCTCTCAAGCAACCCTGCAACCAAATAACAAAGAGTCTCTTGTGTCCCCAACACACCCAATACAATGGTAAATTGTATAGGTGCACTAGTTCGGCGAAGAGATGGTGATACAAGTGGTATATGGATAGTAGCTAATGGTTTTTGTAATCTGAAAATATAAAAACAGCAAGGTAACTAATGATAAAAGTGAGCGTAAATGGTATTGCAATGCGTTGAAACAAGGCCTAGGGTTCATACTTTCGCTAGTTCAAGTTCCCTCAACAATAATAACATAATTGGATCACATAACTATCCCTCAACATGCAACAAAGAGTCACTCCAAAGTCACTAATAGCGGAGAACAAACGAAGAGATTATGGTAGGGTACAAAACCACCTCAAAGTTATTCTTTCCGATCAATCCGTTGGGCTATTCCTATAGGTGTCACAAACAGCCCTAGAGTTCGTACTAGAATAACACCTTAAGACACAAATCAACCAAAACCCTAATGTCACCTAGATACTCCAATGTCACCTCAAGTATCCGTGGGTATGATTATACGATATGCTTCACACAATCTCAGATTCATCTATTCAACCAACACATAGAACCTCAAAGAGTGCCCCAAAGTTTCTACTGGAGAATCACGACGAAAACTTGTGCCAACCCCTATGCATAGGTTCATGGGCGGAACCCGCAAGTTGGTCACCAAAACATACATCAAGTGAATCACGTGATATCCCATTGTCACCACAGATACGCACAGCAAGACATACATCAAGTGTTCTCAAATCTTTAAAGACTCAATCCGATAAGATAACTTCAAAGGGTAAACTCAATCCATTGCAAGAGAGTAGAGGGGGGAGAAAACATCATAAGATCCAACTATAATAGCAAAGCTCGCGATACATCAAGATCATGCCACCTCAAGAACACGAGAGAGAGAGAGATCAAACACATAGCTACTGGTACATACCCTCAGCCCCGAGGGAGAACTACTCCCTCCTCATCATGGAGAGCACCGAGATGATGGAGATGGCCACCGGAGAGGGATTGCCCCCTCCGGCAGGGTGCCGGAACGGGTCTAGATTGGTTTTTGGTGGCTACGGAGGCTTCTGGCGGTGGAACTCCCGATCTATTGTGCTCTCTGATGTTTTTAGGGTATATGGAGATATATAGGCGGAAGAAGTACGCCAGGGGGGCCACGAGGGGCCCACGAGGGTGGAGGGTGTGCCCTAGGGGGGTGGGCGCGCCCCTACCTCATGGCCTCCCCGAAGCTTCCCTGACGTAGACTCCAAGTCTCCCTGGTTGCTTCTGATCCAAAAATAAGTTCCGTGAAGTTTTAGATCAATTGGACTCCGTTTGGTTTTCCTTTTTTTGCGATATTCTAAAACAAGGTAAAAACAGAAACTGGCACTGGGCTTTGGGTTAATAGGTTAGTCCCAACAATGATATAAAAGTGTATAATAAAGCCCATAAACATCCAAAACAGTAGATAATATAGCATGGAGCAATAAAAAATTATTGATACATTGGAGACGTATCAGCATCCCCAAGCTTAATTCCTGCTCGTCCTCGAGTAGGTAAATGATAAAAACAGAATTTTTGATGCGGAGTGCTACTTGGCATAATTTCAATGTAATTCTTCTTAATTGTGGCATGAATATTCAGATCCGAAAGATTCAAGATAAAAGTTCATATTGACATAAAAATAATAATAGTTCAAGCATACTAACTAAGCAATTATGTTCTCTTGAAATAACACGGCCAAAGAAAGTTCATCCCTACAAAATCATATAGTTTAGTCATGCTCCATTTTCGTTACACAAGAATGCTCTCATCATGCACAACCCCGGATGACAAGCCAAGCAATTGTTTCATACTTTAGTAATCTCAAACTCATAAACCTTCACGCAATACAAGAGCGCGGGCCATGGATATAGCACTATGGGTGGAATAGAATATGATGATGGGGGGTTATGTGGAGAAGATAAAAAGTAGAAAATCTCACATCAACGAGGCTAATCAATGAGCTATGGAGATGCCCAACAATTGATGTTAATGCAAGGAGTAGGTATTGCCATGCAACGGATGCACTAGAGCTATAAATGTATGAAAGCTCAACAAAAGAAACTAAGTGGGTGTGCATCCAACTTGCTTGCTCACGAAGACCTAGGGTACTTGAGGAGGCCCATTGTTGGAATATACAGGCCAAGTTATATAATGAAAAATTCCCACTAGTATATGAAAGTGACAAAACAAGGGACTCTCTATCATGAAGATTACGGTGCTACTTTGAAGGACAAGTGTGGCAAAGGATAGTAGCATCGTCCCTTCTCTCTTTTTCTCTCATTTTCATTTTTTTCATTTTTTGGGCCTTCTCTTTTTTTATGGCCTTTCTCTCTTTTTTTGGGCCTTCTCTTTTTATGGCCTTTCTATTTTTTTATTCCTCACTTGGGACAATGCTCTAGAAAATGATGATCATCACACTTCTATTTATTTACAACTCAATGATTACAACTCGATACTAGAACAAAGTATGACTCTATATGAATGCCTCCGGTGGTGTACCGCGATATGCAATGAATCAAGAGTGACATGTATGAAAGAATTATGAACGGTGGCTTTGCCAAAAATACTATGTCAGCTACATGATCATGCAAAGCAATATGACAATGATGATGCGTGTCATAATAAACAGAATGGTGGAAAGTTGCATGGCAATATATCTCGGAATGGCTATGGAAATGCCATAATAGGTAGGTATGGTGGCTGTTTTGAGGAGGATATAAGGTGGTTTATGTGTGAAAGAGCATATCATATCATGGGGTTTGGATGCACCGGCGAAGTTTGCGCCAACTCTCAATGTGAGAAAGGGCAATGCACGATACCGAAGAGGCTAGCAAGGATGGAAGGGTGAGAGTGCGTATAATCCATGGACTCAACATTAGTCATAAAGAACTCACATACTTATTGCAAAAATCTACAAGTCATCAAAAACCTCGGTACTACGCGCATGCTCCTAGGGGGATAGATTGGTAGGAAAAGATCATCGCTCGTCCCCGACCGCCACTCATAAGACAATCAAATAGCACCTCATGTTTCAAATTTGTTACATAATGTTTACCATACGTGCATGCTACGGGACTTGAAAACTTCAACACTAGCATTTCTCAATTTCATAAGTACTCAACTAGCACAACTTTGATATTATTACCTCCATATCTCAAAACAATCATCAAGCATCAAACTTCTCTTAGTATTCAACACACTCCTAAGATTTTTTTTACTAATCTTGAATACCTAGCATATTAGGATTATTTAAGCAAATTACCATGCTATTAAGACTCTCAAAATAATCTAAGTGAAGCATGAGAGTTCATCTATTTCTTGAAAATAAAACTACCACCATGCTCTAAAAGATGTAAGTGAAGTACTAGAGCAAATAACAAACTACTCCGAAAGATATAAGTGAAGATCAATGAGTAGTTGAATAATTATGAAACTATGTGAAGACTCTCTAACATTTAAGAATTTCATATCTTGATACTTTATTCAAATAGCAAGCAAAGTAAAATAAAATGACATTCTAAGAATGCAAACATCATGTGAAGAAGCTAAAACTTAGGATCAACCGAAACTAAACGATAGTTGTTGAATAAGAAAGGTGGGATGCCAACCGGGGCATCCCCAAGCTTAGATGATTGAGACTTCTTGAAATATTATCTTGGGATGCCTTGGGCATCCCCAAGCTTTAGCTTTTGTGTCTCCTTAATTCCTCTCATATCACGGTCTTCCCTAAATCTCAAAAGCTTCATCCACACAAAACTCAACAAGGACTCGTGAGATAAGTTAGTATAAACCATTGCAAAAACCTCATCATACTCTACTATAGCAAATCACTAAAATTATTATTAAAGATTGCATACTAAATGCCTCTGCATATTTAATAGTCCTATCCTCAAATAGAATCATTAAAGAAACAAACATATGCAAACAATGCAAACATAACAGCAATCTGCCTAAACAGGACAGTCTATAAAGAATGCAGCAACATCCATACTTCCCTAGTTCCAAAAATTATGAAAGAAAATTCCCACTGTAGTAAATTTATCAGAGCTTAATATTCAAAAGGTTTCAACATTTTATCACATTCCGACTTTTCTAGGGAATTATTACAACAGCGGTAAACTTTCTGTTTTCAAACAGCAACATGAAGACTTGTAAAATAGGCATAGTAAAGGCTATCAATGCCACTTTTATTGGAATAAAAGATGCAAAACATTGTTATAAATAACAGCCAGCAAATCCTAACAAAATAAATTGACGCTCCAAGAGAAACACATATCATGTGGCGAATAAAAATATAGGGGACAATTGCATTTTTACCCCTAGTGGGTTCCTACCCACGGGTTTTGCCCTTAGTTTTCGAGCTTGCTCAGTTTTGCCCTTACTTTTTCCGTCGAGGTCCCTCGAATGCCCTTTGACCGTTTGACCAAAACTTTGAAAATTCATAACTAATTCATATGAACTCAGAAAAATGCAAATAAGATATCAAAATGTTCAGATAAACATTACCTTTGTGTGCATATCATTTGCATTCAGGACAAAAGCACCCTTTAAACTACCTGAGGTAATTAATGTTATTAACATTATTAAAAATAAAAAGGTATAAACAATATATTTTCATGAATAAAAGTTACATGCAAATGTAAGTGATGTTTTCTGAACATCCTGATATCTTATTTGCATTTTTCTGAGTTCGTATCAATTTGTTATGAAGTTTCCAAATAATGGTCAAAGTCGTATGAACATTCATAACAAGATGATATGAACTCAGAAAAATGCAAATAAGATATCTGGATGTTCAGAAAACATCACCTACATTTGCATGTAATTTTTATTCATGAAAAAAATATTGTTTATACCTTTTTATTTTTAGTAATGTTAATAACATTAATTACCTCAGGTAGTTTAAAGGGTGCTTTTGTCCTGAATGCAAATGATATGCACATAAAGGTAATGTTTATCTGAACATTTTGATATCTTATTTGCATTTTTCTGAGTTCATATGAATTAGTTATGAATTTTCAAAGTTTTGGTCAAACGGTCAAAGGGCTTTCGAGGGACCTCGACGCAAAAAGTAAAGGCAAAACTGAGCAAGCTCGAAAAGTAAGGGCAAAACCCGTGGGTAGGAACCAACTAGGGGAAAAAATGCAATTGTCCCAAAATATAGCTCCAAGTAAAGTTACCGATGAACGAAGACGAAAGAGGGGATGCCTTCCGGGGCATCCCCAAGCTTAGGCTCTTGGCTATCCTTGAATATTACCTTGGGGTGCCTTGGGCATCCCCAATCTTAGGCTCTTGCCACTCCTTATTCCATAGTCCATTGGATCCTTACGCAAAACTTGAAAACTTCACAACACAAAACTTAACAGAAAACTCGTAAGCTCCGTTAGTATAAGAAAATAAATCACCACTTCAAGGTACTGTAATGAACTCATTATTTATTTATATTGGTGTTAAACCTACTGTATTACAACTTCTCTATGGTTTATAAACTCTTTTACTAGCCATAGATTCATCAAAATAAGTAAACAACACATGAAAAAACAGAATCTGTCAAAAGCAGAATAGTCTGTAGTAATCTGGATCAAACGTATACTTATGGAACTCATAAAATTCTCAAATAAATTGCTGGAACTGAGGAATTTATCTATTAATCATCTGGCAAAAGAATTAACTAAATATCACTCTCCAAATAAAAATGGTAGCAATTCTCGTGAGCGCTAAAGTTTCTGTTTTTTACAGCATGATCGCAAAGACTTCCCCCAAGTCTTCCCAAAGGTTCTACTTCGCACAAACACTAATTAAAAGCATAAAATCACATTTAAACAGAGGCTAGATTAATTATTTATTACTAAACAGGAACAAAAGGCAAGGAACTAAAGTAATATTGGGTTGCCTCCCAACAAGCGCTATCGTTTAACGCCCCTAGCTAGGCATGATGATTTCAATGATGTTCACATAAAGGATAAGAATTGAAACATAAAGAGAGCATCATGAAGAATATGACTAGCACATTTAAGTCTAACCAACTTCCTATGCATAGGTATTTTGTGAGCAAACAACTTGTGGGAACAATATTCAACTAGCATAGGAGGGCAAAACAAGCATAACTTCAAAACTTTAAGCACATAGAGATAAAACTTGATATTATTGCAATTCCTACAAGCATATGTTCCTCCCTCATAATAATTTGCAGTAGCATCATGAATGAATTAAACAATATAACCAGCACCCAAAGCATTCTTTTCATGATCTACAAGCATAGAAATTTTATTACTCTCCACATAAGCAAAATTCTTCTCATTCGGAATAGTGGGAGTATCATAAGAGACTCGATACTATAAATTGTTTCCACATTAAAAGAGTAATGTTTAGAGAAAGGGTACTCATAATCATGACAAGTTTAATAAATATAATCACTACTTTTTATAGCATAAGTATCATCACAATAATCATCATAAGTAGGAGGCATGCTATCATCATTATAAATTTGCATATCAAAACTTGGGAGACTAAAAATATCATCTTCATTAATCATAGCTTCCCCAAGCTTGGGACAAACATTAATTGTAGAAAATATATTCTGAAAAACATCATCTTCATCAAACATAGCATTCCCAAGCTTGGTCCTTTTCATATCATAAGCATAATCACTCTCATCATTAATAGTATGGATAGCACCAATAGTATAACAATTATCATATTCTTCCAAGCAAGTGCCAAAAAGATTTTCAAGATCATAAGAAGTATCATTATCTTCCACAATTATATTTTCATGAGGCACAATAGTAATAGGAGCAGCATTATTTGGGAGTGATATCTTTTTACCTCTCTTCCTTTTTCTTTTCTTCTTCTTCACCACATCATGTGTGGGTTCAATCCTCTTTTTGGAGCTCCTTATTAATGAGATTGGTTGAATAGGAGGCTCCTCATCGTTACCTGATTCATCATGAGAAATAATAGGAGGATATTGGGAAGTCTCTTCCCTTTCATTAGTATTCTCTTCATCTTCTATTTGTTTTCTTTTCTTTATGTAGTTGGCAATATAAGGATTTTCAATACAATTCACCGCACAATACATATAAATTTTCTCTAGATCAAAATCAAGAAATCTATTAAGATTAAACTTTGGAATACCCTCAGTTATACGTTTCATTTCCTCATACCCCAAAAGAATACTAAGCTCTTTATGATGCTCAAGGGTAATCAAATTATCACAATTTTTGGATATGATTCAGTCATGAAACAATTTGCATTGGAGATTTAAATGACCATGTTCATTGCAAAGTTCACAAGGGGCGCGAAAAATATTAAATTTTTCAGCACAGTCATCAAGACTTTCTTGCAACAATTCAGTTTCTAAGTACTTATGCCTCTTGCAATATCTATCTTCCCTATTTGGTGTGTACTTACAAACCCAATGCACTCCACAAAAATTGACATGTTTATAGGAGACATTTTCATCATAACTAGTGCAATCATCATTAGTATCATGGATATTAAAAAATTCGTACTAACAACATTGCAATCATGCTCATCATTCACATATTTTATGCCAAGCATTCTATGTAATTCTTCTTCTAGCACTCGAGCACAATTATCCTTTCCATCATACTCACGAAAGATATTAAAAAGGTGAAGCGTATGAGACAAACTCAATCCCATTTTTTATAGTTTTATTTTACAAACTAAACTAGTGATAAAACAAGAAACTAAAAGACTCGATTGCAAGATCTAAAGATATACCTTCGAGCACTCACCTCCCCGGCAATGGTGCCAGAAAAGAGCTTGATGTCTACTACACAACCTTCTTCTTGTAGACGTTGTTGGGCCTCCAAGTGCAGAGGTTTGTAGGACAGTAGCAAATTTCCCTCAAGTGGATGACCTAAGGTTTATCAATCTGTAGGAGGCGTAGGATGAAGATGGTCTCTCTCAAGCAACCCTGCAACCAAATAACAAAGAGTCTCTTGTGTCCCCAACACACCCAATACAATGGTAAATTGTATAGGTGCACTAGTTCGGCGAAGAGATGGTGATACAAGTGGTATATGGATAGTAGCTAATGGTTTTTGTAATCTGAAAATATAAAAACAGCAAGGTAACTAATGATAAAAGTGAGCGTAAACGATATTGCAATGCGTTGAAACAAGGCCTAGGGTTCATACTTTTGCTAGTGCAAGTTCCCTCAACAATAATAACATAATTGGATCACATAACTATCCCTCAACATGCAACAAAGAGTCACTCAAAAGTCACTAATAGTGGAGAAAAAACAAAGAGATTATGGTAGGGTACGAAACCACCTCAAAGTTATTCTTTCCAATCAATCCGTTGGGCTATTCCTATAGGTGTCACAAACAGCCCTAGAGTTCGTACTAGAATAACACCTTAAGACACAAATCAACCAAAACCCTAATGTCACCTAGATACTCCAATGTCACCTCAAGTATCCGTGGGTATGATTATGCGATATGCATCACACAATCTCAGATTCATCTATTCAACCAACACATAGAACCTCAAAGATTGCCCCAATGTTTCTACCGGAGAATCACGACGAAAATGTGTGCCAACCCCTATGCATAGGTTCATGGGCGGAACCCGCAAGTTGGTCACCAAAACATACATCAAGTGAATCATGTGATACCCCATTGTCACCACAGACACGCACGACAAGACATACATCAAGTGTTCTCGAATCTTTAAAGACTCAATCTGATAAGATAACTTGAAAGGGGAAACTCAATCCATTACAAGAGAGTAGAGGGGGAGAAAACATCATAAGATCCAACTATAATAGCAAAGCTGGCGATACATCAAGATCGTGCCACCTCAAGAACACGAGAGAGAGAGAGAGATCAAACACATAGCTACTGGTACATACCCTCAGCCCCGAGGGAGAACTACTCCCTCCTCGTCATGGAGAGCACCGGGATGATGAAGATGGCCACCAGAGAGGGATTTCCCCCTCCAGCAGGGTGCCGGAATGGGTCTAGATTGGTTTTCGGTGGCTACGGAGGCTTTTGGCGGCGGAACTCCCGATCTATTGTGCTCTCTGATGTTTTTAGGGTATATGGAGATATATAGGAGGAAGAAGTATGCCAGGGGGGCCACGAGGGGCCCACGAGGGTGGAGGGCGCGCCCCCTACCTCATGGCCTCCTCGAAGCTTCCTTGACGTAGACTCCAAGTCTCCCTGGTTGCTTCTGATCCAAAAATAAGTTCTGTGAAGTTTCATGTCAATTGGACTCCGTTTGGTTTTCCTTTTCTGCGATATTCTAAAACAAGGTAAAAACAGAAACTGGCACTGGGCTCTGGGTTAATAGGTTAGTCGCAAAAATGATATAAAAGTGTATAATAAAGCCCATAAACATCCAAAACAGTAGATAATATGGCATGGAGCAATCAAAAATTATAGATACGTTGGAGACGTATCAAACCGCATTGCAATAAACATGATCCAATCATATTCATGCTCAACACAAACACCAAATAACATTTATTTTAGGTTCAACACTAATCCCGAAGGTAAAAGGAGTGTGCGATGGTGATCTTATCAACCTTAGAATCATTTCCAACACACATCGTCACCTTGCCCTTAACTAGTCTCTGTTCATTTTGCAACTCCTTTTCGAGTTACTAATCTTAGCAACTGAACCGGTATGAAATACCCTGGGGTTACTATGAACACTAGTAAAGTACACCTCAATAACATGTATATCAAATATACTTTTGTTCACTTTGCCATCCTTCTTCTCCGCCAAGTATTTGGGGTAGTTCCGCTTCCAGTGACCATTCCCTTTGCAGCAGAAGCACTCAGTTTCTGGCTTAGGTCTAGCTTTGGCCTTCTTCACAGGAGTGGCAACTTGCTTGCCATTCTTCTTGAATTTCCCTTTCTTTCCCTTACCCTTTTACTTGAAACTAGTGGTCTCGTCAACCATCAACACTTGATGCTTTTTCTTGATTTCTACCTTCGCCAATTTCAGCATCGCAAAGAGCTTGGGAATCATTTCCGTTTATCCCTTGCATATTATAGTTCATCACGAAGTTCTAGTAACTTGGTGATAGTGACTAGAGAACTCTGTCGATCACTATCTAATCTGGAAGATTAACTCCCACTTGATTGAAGTGATTGTAGTACTCAGACATTCTGAGCACATGCTCACTAGCTGAGCTATTCTCCTCCATCTTGTAGGCAAAGTACTTGTTAGAGGTCTCATTCCTCTTAACACAGGCATGAGTCTGAAATACCAATTTTAGCTCTTGGAACATCTCATATGCTCTGTGGCATTCGAAACATTTTTGAAGTCTCGGTTCTAAGTCGTAAAGTATGGTGCACTAAACTATCAAGTAGTCATCATATCGAGCTTGTCAAATGTTCGTAATGTCTGCATCTGCTCCTGCAAAAGGTCCGTCACCTAGCGGTGCATCAAGGACATAATTCTTCTGTGCAACAATGAGGATAATCCTCAGATCACAGATCCAGTCCGCATCATTGCTACTATTATCTTTCAACATAGTTTTCTCTAGGAACATATCATAAATAAAACAGGGAGCTATAACGCGAGCTATTGATCTACAACATAGATATGCAAAAACTATCAGGACTAAGTTCATGATAAATTAAGTTCAATTAATCATAATAGTTAAGAACTCCCACTTAGATAGACATTGCTCAAGTCATCTAAATGATCACGTGATCCATATCAAATAAACCATGTCTGATCATCACGTGAGATGGAGTAGCTTTCAATGGTGAACATCTCTATGTTGATCATATCTACTATATGATTCACGTTCGACCTTTCAGTCTTCAGTGTTCCGAGGCCACATCTGCGTATGCTAGGCTTGTCAAGTTTAACCCGAGTATTCTGCATGTGCAAAACTGGCTTGCATCCGTTGTATGTGAATGTAGAGCTTATCATACCCGATCATCATGTGGTGTCTCGGCACGATGAACTGTCGCAACGGTGCATACTCAGGGAGAACACTTATACCTTGACATTTTAGTAAGGGATCATCTCATAATGCTACTGTCGTACTAAGCAAAGTAGGATGCATAAAAGATAAACATCACATGGAATCAAAATATGTGACATGATATGGCCATCACATCTTGTGCCTCTGATCTCCAAATCCGAAGTACCGTCATAATCTCTATCGTCACCGGCATGACACCATGATCTCCATCATCTTGATCTTTATCAACGTGTCGCCACATGGTCGTCTCGCCAACTATTGCTTTTGCAACTATTGCTATCGCATAGCGATAAAGTAAAGCAATTATATGGCGCTTGCATCTTATGCAATAAAAAGACAACCATAAGGCTCCTACCAGTTGCCGACAACTTTAAAAAAACATGATCATCTTATACAACAATTTATATCTCATCACGTCTTGACCATATCACATCACAACATGCCCTGCAAAAACAAGTTAGACGTCCTCTACTTTGTTGTTGCAAGTTTTACGTGGCTGCTACGGGCTTAGCAAGAACCGTTCTTACCTACGCATCAAAACCACAACGTAGTATAGTGATTGCTTTTTGATCTTCAGAAAGAACCCTGTTCATTGAAACCGATTCAACTAAAGTTGGAGAAACAGACACCCATTAGCCACCTGTGTGCGAAGCACGTCGGTAGAACCAGTCTCGCGTAAGCGTACGCGTAATGTCGGTCTGAGCCGCTTCATCCAACAATACCGCTGAATCAAGAATCAACTAGTGATGGCAAGCAATATGTATATACCCACGCCCACAACTCCTTTGTGTTCTACTCGTGCATATAACATCTACACATAGACCTGGCTTGGATGCCACTGTTGGGGAACGCGGTAATTTCAAAAATTCCCTATGCACACACAAGATCCATCTAGGTGATGCATAGCAATGGGCGGGAGAGTGTGTCCACGTACCCTCATAGACCGAAAGCGGAAGCGTTAAGTAAAACAGTTGATGTAGTCGAACGTCTTCGCGATCCAACCTATCAAGTACCGAACGCACGACACCTCCGCAATCTGCACACGTTCAACTCGGTGGCATCCCTCGTACTCTTGATCCAGCTGAGGCCGAGGGGGAGTTTTGTCAGCACGACGGCGTGGTGACGGTGATGATGAAGTTACCGATGCAGGGCTTCGCCTAAGCACTACAATGATATGACCATGGTGGAAATCTATGGAGGGGGGCACCGCACACAGTTAAGATCAACTTTGTTGTGTTCTAGGGTGCCCCCTTCCACACTATATAAAGGAGGGAGGGGGAGGCCGGCCGGCCCTCAGAGGTGCGCCAAGGGGGGAGGAATCCTCCTCCTAGTAGGAGTAGGACTCCACCCTTTCCTAGTCCTACTAGGAGAAGAAGGAAGGAGGGGGGAAGAGAAGGAAGGAGGGGGCACTGCCCCTCCCCCTAGTCCAATTAGGACTAGACCCATGGGGGCACACATGACCAGCCCTTAGCAGCCCCTCTCTCTCTCCCCTAGGCCCAATAAGGCCCATTACTTCTCTGGTGGTTCTGATAACCCTTCCGGCACTCCCATATATATTCGGTGACCTCCGGAACTCATACGGTGTCCGAATATAGTCATCCAATATATTAGTCTTTATGTCTCGACCATTTCGAGACTCCTTGTCATGTCCGTGATCACATCCAGGACTCCGAATAACCTTCGGTACATCAAAACACATAAACTCATAATAGCGATCATCATCGAATGTTAAGCGTGCGGACCCACGGGTTCAAGAACTATGTAGACATGACCGAGACTCATCTCCGGTCAATAACCAATAGCAGAACCTGGATGCTCATATTGGTTCCCTCATATTCTACAAAGATCTTTATCGGTCAAACCGCATAACAACATACGTTATTCCCTTTGTCATCGGTATGTTACTTGCACGAGATTCGATCGTCGGTATCTCAATACCTAGTTCAATCTCATTACCGGCAAGTCTCTTTACTCGTTCCGTAATGCATCATCCCATAACTAACTCATTAGTCACATTGCTTGCAAGGCTTATAGTGATGTGCATTACCGACAGGGCCCAGAGATACCTCTCTGACAATCGGAGTGACAAATCCTAATCTCAATCTATGCCAACTCAACAAACACCATCAGAGACACCTGTAGAGCATATTTATAATCACCCAATTGCGTTGTGACGTTTGATAGCACACAAGGTGTTCCTCTGGTATTCAGGAGTTGCATAATCTCATAGTCAGAGGAACATGTATACGTCATGATGAAAGCAATAGCAATAAAACCAAACAATCATTTATGCAAAGATAATGGATGGGTCTTGTCCATCACATCATTCTCTAATGATGTGATCCCGTTCATCAAATGACAACACATGTCTATGGTCAGGAAACTTAACCATCTTTGATTAACGAGCTAGTCAAGTAGAGGCATACTAGGGACACTATGTTTTGTCTATGTATTCACACATGTACTAAGTTTTCGGTTAATACAATTCTCGCATGAATAATAAACATTTATCATGATATAAGGAAATATAAATAACAACTTTATTATTGCCTCTAGGGCATATCTCCTTTAGGTAGGAGTCGGTCTACTAATCTTGGACGTGATGCCTATGTAATGATCATTGTCTGCATATCGTCATGATTATTTGTAGTTCTATCAATTGCCCAACTATAATTTGTTTACCCACCATTTGCTATTTTTCTCGAGAGAAGCAACTAGTGAAACCTACGGGCCCCTGGTCTCTTTCTCATATTATTTGCCTTTGTGATCTACTTTTCCTTTGCTTTTATTTTCAGATCTATTAAACCAAAAATACAAAAATACCTTGCTGCATTTATTTTATTTGGCGTTCGACCTATCAATGTTTTCAACTTTCTCCCGCCCACATGCCAATTTCTAGCGCCGTTACCCGAAATGGATTGACAACCCCTTTTACATGTCGGGTTGCGAGTATTTGTTATTTGTGTGTAGGGGCAGTTTGCGTTGTGCTGCTTGGTTCTCCTACTGGTTCGATAACCTTGTTTTCATATCTTAGGGAAATACCTACCGTCGATGTGCTGCATCATCCCTTCCTCTTTGGGGAAATACCGGCATAGCTTCAAGCGACATCAAAACGAATTTCTGGCGCCGTTGCCAGGGAGGATCTTCAACATATACCAAGTTCCTTATCACCAAATCTCATCTCCTCGCAATTCACATTATTTGCCATTTGCCTCTCATTTTAATCCCCCCCCCC